>NC_045744.1:28207170-28211511 GCF_008692095.1 Etheostoma spectabile
GGCACGAGGGGTCGACTTGGCCTCAATAATGCCAGATACTTATTATGGGTGCGAAAAAGGCTGGGGGGCGGCCGCGGGAGGGGGGGGGGGGGGGGGCCATGCAAAAACAAAAGAAGACGGGCATAAACCAGCGAGGGTCAAGAAAGGTGCACGAACAAAAAAAACCGGGGGGAAGAAGGCTGCGGACAGGAGGGGGAAGGAAGAAAAAAAGCAAGCGACAGGGGGGCATATAACACGGCCGCAGCAACATAGGCGGAAGGATGCCAATCGGGCCTGGACTGGGCTAGGGGAAAGGAGAAGGGGCGAGAGGAGCTCAAGGATAGGAATGGCAGAAGGAATGCCGCCCAGGCGCCGCTGGCAAAGCTATTAATTAATCATCCGGAAACACAACAGTGGCGCGTTGCTGGGAGATACTAACACAAAGGAATCTGACATAAGGGTGCTGCCAATGCCAAGTCAAGCAAGAGAGAGGGGGGGGGGGGAGAAAGAAAGAGAAGGACAACACAACGGATTAAAGTACGTATGACAAAGTATAATGAAAATGAGATCAGTGGTAGAGTTGAAGGGAAGGAAAATAGCATGTACAGGTCATAAGTGAGAGAGGCGAGGATAAAAGAGAAGGAGGTTAGCCAGTTCTGTACGATAACAATCCTGCGCCGCCTGTAATGGGACTCAAAAGTAGAAAAGGAATGCAGAACAGCAAAACTGTCAAAAACTGAGTTTAGAGCTCAGATCTCATTGGAGAGACTCACTAGGCCGGCCACGGCCCGTAATGTGAGGAGCCGCAACTGTTGATTGGTATAGGCTTTGCAGGTTACGGCCATGAATGTGGTAGTGGTAAGGTCAAAACTTGGGGTGGTCTCCACTCATGATTGGTAAAGTGTCTTCCGTTAATCCTGGGGTAGGAATTTTTTCGGAACAAGGCACCATGTGGCATAAATAGGAGATCACACAGTCTTGTAGCCGGGTTACCTTTTATTTTCTGCTATCTAATTATTTGGTATGATCACGACTCGCTGTCGTACAAGATAACTTACTTTATTCGCAATATATGACACAATGATCCCCCCAAGGGGGGAGGATCCCTTCCTGGGGTCATCGTCTGTTGGTATCCTACACGATCTCTTAGATACTCAAACCGATGGCGTGAATGCATGACGCGCACAAGAACCAAAAAACACCTTCCGGTCAATCGTTAGAACCATGGCCGACACACAAAAAAGACCTATACACAAAAGACTATCAAAATAAACCTTCAACACGTCAAGATTGGTGTGCACCACCACCAACGCCCTGCCGGAGGCTCACAAGATTCAACACAGATTAATCTTGACGTTCCGTGCAGCTTTTCTCCGAACCCTGCTGACAGATCACGCTCACAGACAGGCAATGACCCAAAACGTGGACCCAAACGTACCCTCCAAATGTTTATCAGAACATATCAGCCAGTACCTTGAAACGGCCTTGCACAGTAACTTAACCCGGACAACCGCCCAGAGAAGATTGGTAACCAGGCAATATTGGGTCGCCAAAGATAGATGGAAAGAAAGAGGACCATCAAAGAATAACCAACGCCAACAATACAGGAAGACAAAGTGAACAAGAGTACTCAAAATACAAACTGCCTTTGAGAACCGGACCCATGTATGCAGCCGCCTCAACAACCCACCATAAACTTGTAACAAGACCATCCTATTCAAGCAACCCACTCAAAGACGTCAAAGACTTAAACGCCCCCAGGGACTCAAAAAACGACCATACATCAAAATTGAGGGGGGGTGCCATATGTTCCCAAGAATGGGAGTTATGAGTGTTCCCCATTACCGCCTCTGTGTCCCCACACATCTAACACTTCCAAGAGAACCCCACGACAGGGAACACCAGAACCCGAATCGACAACACAACCCTAGGCCCAATACTTCCTGTGTTTATTGTAGTGACCCAAAAACCAGGGAACCGTTCAGAAATGGTGGTCAGCCACAACCCAGAACCCCGCCATATCCCGCAACGGCTCCCTCTTTCCATACTCATTACCGAAGGGGGAATAGGGCAAACAAATCGCCAAGAACTGGCCCCTAAGGTTCAACCCGGAAGCTAAACTGATGTCATGGGGGGATGGGGGTGCTAGGGGGACAAGTCTCCATATTGTCCCGTGTGATAAAACACGCGCCACCAATACAGAAGTAATGTGCTTTACCGGCTAATCTTAGCCAATTGGCGTAAAAAACACCGCTCGCTCGACACCACAAACTCCAAACCAAAGTCTTATGAGGTCCGTATGTGACCTTTCCTCGGGTCTAACACTCTTAAATGCCGGCAACGCCCACGTACACGCTTGAAAAGACGCTCCAGGCCCAGCTCAGGAGGCGCTAGAATCGTACATATGTCCCAATCACGCTCTTCATACCTAAAACCATAAACAAATACTCTTAGACTTTGCACAATACTGGAAAAAATCACTGGGCAATATTACAACTCTCACCACGGCTAATGCAGGACCCCGAGCCCACCTATCCCAAGACTGAGACAAAGAAGAAGTCTTGTGACGCCGGGATTTGATACACGTCGCATTGTGCCCAATCACACCAGCACAGAAAATGTGGTAACACTGGGTGGTCTTAATTAAATTAGCCAATACATATGGCACCAAAAGGGGGCGAAGAAAGAGGAAAAGGAAGGGTCAAATGGAAAAATGAAACGCCAAACCGCACCGAGCGAGAAAAAAAAAAAAATTATGAGTTTTAATCTACAAATCAACAAACAAACGTGCAAACCCCACAAAAAGACTTACTTCAGAAGCCAGTACTCTCGTATGTTACGGCAACAAATACCGTTGGATTGACCCTACCACAATGATCACAGGCGCTTGAACATATATATACATATATTGGCCCGACACCATCCGGCGCCAGACTAAACGCAGAATCCATGTACCGGTTCTATTTGGGAACCAGGAACCCTCCGAAAGGGTCTACCGAACATTCCCTAAAATAACTTGGAGGTACAAAAAGAAACCAGGTACTCCAACTGTAACCCAACTTAATTTTCTAAAGGACAAACGCCATGTCTACAAAATGAACGAGAGCGAGGTCAAAAAGGTTACATATCTAAGAAAGACGTATATTGTGTCATCACAAAAAGGGGGCAAACACCGCGTACATGGCATGGCGCAATTTTTTTATTGTAGTTGTAGCGTGGTGACGTACGGGTAAAGGAGTGCCTGACCGCAGCGGGTCCGAGTACACCAATTTACGATCGGGCGTTAGGCATAACCAGATTAAAGGCAGGGAGGGGAAAAACAACACAAAACCAATAGTCTCAGATCCTGCAAAACCTTGTGCACAAAAAACACTGTCTCACAAGGAAATAATGCTCTTATCTTAAGGTGCAGCCCCCTAGAGATCAATCTTTCCTATAGCTGCCTGGCAAAAAAAAACCCAAAATACCCAGAACCCAAACCGTTGGTCACGAGTAGAGTTCCAACCAAGAAAATAACCCAGGTTGGTTTCGGATGTGCGTCGATGCTGAAGCAAAGCTATGATATCATAATAGCACATGTAGTTGTCTTACGGTTACCCAAACCGCACTGTCACATCAAAACCCGAGGCTACCGTAAAGATACTGGGGGGAGCCGACGTTTGGTCAACCTCCGTCTTTCACAGCCTCTTGGCCGCGCTCTTCTCTGCAATCTCTATCTTCTCTTTGCTCATGCTAGCCAAGCTGTTTTAACTATGGCGGCCACTGGGCTCTCTGTTATACAAAACATGAAGGCGCGCGTAAGCCACACACACACACACCCATCAGCAAATGGACTCACAAATACCCCGTACCAGGGCATGCCCAACAACAAATCTTCAGCTTCTACTTTGAGCCCAACGAGAATGACGTTGAGTCACCGTTAAATATTACCTCAAGTCCCCAGGCCAGCCATGGGCAACGCTTGCGCCAGCCTATTCGAACATCTCAGTGCGTACGGATTGGGAGGAAACGGCATTCCTCAAATGTGACAAACTCCCTTTAAAGTACTTCAGATACCTTGATGACATTTGGGGAGTCTGGATCCACTCGGACGGGGAGTTCAAAAACTTTGTCCAAACCCTCAACAGTCACCATGACTCAATTGAACTCGATCCAATCTTACATGACAGCGAGGTCAACTTTCTGGACACCACGGTCTTCAAAGTTCACAGTTCACAAAGACTTCACAGTTTTCAAAGACAGGCACCCTGGATACAAGAGTCTACTTCAAATCTACGGACACACATGCACTACTGCACAAAGAGAGTTTCCACCCACAGCATGTCTTTAAGGGAATCTTAAAATCACAATTCCTTAGATTTC
>NC_045744.1:28211521-28211677 GCF_008692095.1 Etheostoma spectabile
GGAACCCTATTCCGACAACTGAGGTCAAGAAAAACGTCATCCCCCTAATTTTTAAAGTGTGCTGCTGTGTGAAGATGGAGAACTTTAGACACAAAATATTATCATATAAATGTAAAGTAATCAAGGTAAAGCTGAAAAAAGGAAAATTATATCAAA
>NC_045744.1:28211921-28212090 GCF_008692095.1 Etheostoma spectabile
TGCTGCTTGTTTGCGCTGCACTATAATGTTTTGGAGCTGGTGAATGCATCACGATGCATTGCTGTTCTACAACATGAACATCATCCAAAAAATGTAATCTGGATCAAATTAATCCAAATTTGGAAATCCAATGTTTTGCTTTCCAGGATCACCTGATCCATCTTACTTT
>NC_045744.1:28212327-28212475 GCF_008692095.1 Etheostoma spectabile
TTATTTTGTCATACTGTTAATAAATGAACAAAAAAAATACTATCCAATAGTCAAGAATCATTTACAGAACAGATGCCAGCTCTTTCCACTTCTGCCTTTAGGAGATGTATCTCCATCTGCACTGTTATCTGCTGCAGTTGGAGAAGAA
>NC_045744.1:28213035-28213207 GCF_008692095.1 Etheostoma spectabile
CCCCTCAGATCCAGTGTCTCCAGTTATTCTGACCGTGGACTCACATTGACAGCACCTTCAGATGTGACAAACACACCTGCAGTCAGGAGGGAGGAGCTAGACCACAGGTCACACCCTCCAACATCATTGGCTCCATCATCTGTTACCATAGCAACCAGGTCACTTGGACCGA
>NC_045744.1:28213217-28213340 GCF_008692095.1 Etheostoma spectabile
ATTATTAAACATTTCTGCCATGCTGGTAAGATTGGAAGACAAAAGAAAAACCGCTGATAATAACGCAGTTTGTAGTTCTGTAGCTTTCATGGTGTGATTAATAAAATAGTTTTTTTAGAGTAT
>NC_045744.1:28213355-28214075 GCF_008692095.1 Etheostoma spectabile
ATTTCTCATGTAAGATAAGAGTTGTTCCGGTGGCAGAAATAACCCCATTATTTGAATTAATCCTGGGGCTAGAGGCAGGTGGTGTTTAAGTAAGATCATTCAGTGACAGTGTGACAACGTGACAGTATTGTATTATTATTTTAGGGTATTAAATATACAAATTATATGAATATTACTATAGTTCAGGTCTTTTACCAAACGATCCCACAATTCGTACAGACAAAGCTTAGTTTAGTGTTTAGTAGTATCAGTCAGCTAGAGTAAAGCAGTAAGGGAGGGACTACAATAGCCTCCTTTGTTGCTTTCTCATCTTGAAATTGCCCCACCTGTGCATCCCAGTTTGATTTATAGACTTTCATAATAGTTGTAACAGGTGCATCCAGATTGCCAAATATTACAACTACTGTGGTTGTTAGCTTCCTGCATTTTTCAGCTATGTCAGGCGTACTTTTCTAACCCAGCTTTTGTTTTTCTTTACAGTGTCTGTACGCCGCAGTTACTGACACCGTGGTTGCTGTAGTCTTTATTATTCTCATTCTGATCATATTTGTTGCAACAATTTGTCATCTTCCAAAGAGAGGTAGGATAAAATCCAAGTGTGCATTTTAGTTGTATTTACTATACATGGAAATTCACAAAATCATTACAAAATATATGCTGAGTATAGCGTCAATGAATCTTGGATACTGCATTCACCGAAAAATGAACAGATATAAAAAC
>NC_045744.1:28214085-28216735 GCF_008692095.1 Etheostoma spectabile
AATAAACATACACATCCATATATGACTATAACAACATTCAGGGTTACATTACATAACCTATGACATACATACATACATAAATGTTATTTTTTGTTAAGGAGATTACATGCTTACATGCTCCTAAAATATTTTGGAACATCTCTGTACAATCATTTTATTTACACAGTGAGCACAGTTATTATTGGGTATGATTATTGGATGATTAAGAATCATTAGCATTTGCGTAAAAGGGGCCTTTGAAGTAAAAACTGTGGAGTTTTCTTGGAAAAAAAACAATATTTACATGATGTTATACTTGCAAAACTGTGTTAAAAGTATCATTTAAGCTTTACAAATGAGTTGAAATACATTTTCACCAGATTTTGTACAAATATTTTTTAAATCCTACATTGTTTATGTCCATGTTTTCTGGCTTTGTTGGTGTATTTCCTGGTGTGTTACTGCCACCTACTGCCAATTAGCATGATTACAGTGGCAGGAATGAGCCACGTCTCTGAGAGCTCGAGCGTGCACAATACAAACAAAACAGGGACTCTAGTTAAAATAATTCAAATAAAAAAGTGCTTCAATTAGTGTTCAAAAGCTGCACAGTGTACCTTTTACCTTTAATTTTTATTTGTGCTTCTTGAGCTTCTCCATGAGGTGAACAGTGATGACAGCAGCTACCATGATGATCAGACCGATGGACATAATGTTTTAAATCATGATTGATCTAAAAAAAAAAGAATTGTAATAACCTCAAATACCTTTTAATGTGTTAATTCCAGCAAGGTGATCTTTGAAAGAGAAAACAATACCGTTTTCCAGTACTGGTTCCGCTTAATGCAAGCTGCACAGCCCCACCTCTTACACAAGTCCTGGAAAATGGCCTTGTCAAGATTTTGAAAATTTCTTTGCTATCACATCGTATATATCCTCGACCATCGACCATGGGCCATGTTTCACGCGATTCACCATGTCATCTGGGTTTCCAATGGCCCAGTTCACTTTTGCTTTCTTGAATTTCCGCGAAACCGGCTTGTCCAGAATTATTGTGACGGAATTTCTTTTCCTGATTTCCTGTGCTGCCCTTTCCTGTGCATGCTCAGCATATGTCTCCTTACATTCTGAGCCTGACGCTGCAATAGTTGCCACAGGCTCCTTGAAAGCAAGGCCCTCTGTTACATGTTTTGGTGCCAGTGACTCAGCAACCATTACAGCATCTTTTACCTTTTTACTGTGGCTGCTGACCTGAGTGTTCATTCACCACCCCATTAGTCCCATGTCGTTCCACACGTATTTCAGCATAAATGTCAGCAAGTGACTGAGGGACAGTCACTTTGCTGCAAAGTGAATTCTTTTGGCATAATCTCGATCCCATCTGTGATGTCCCTGAAGATGAGATCAATAGCTTGTTGTGCAAATTCCAGGCGCTTACCGGTGGAAATGTCTTTGAATCAACGATATTGGTAACCTGAGGTTTTATATCACCCTGATGCAGAGATTCAACTCCTTGTTTTGTTGCAATCAAGGGCCTGCTTGCATTGTTGGAGACCTTGTGGAATTTGATCCTCAGATTCTCCAAAATACGATGGAACCAAGCTTTAGCCAAGCAAGTGGCAAAAAAGGTCTTTATCTGTTTCCTTATTTATTTTAATAATAATAATAATACTACATTTTATTTAAAGGCGCCTTTCTCGGCACTCAAGGACGCCGCACAGGATATTCATATATTAAAAACAGCAAAACAAATACTATACATAATATAATAAAACAGCAAAACAAATACTATACAGCAAAACAACTACTACACAACAAAAAACATCACAATAATAACTTCTTTTTTTTAACTTTTACTTTTTTACTTGCATAGCAGCAGAACTCCTTTTGATCTGGCCTAAGCCTAGATTAGTTGTGGCTGTTTATTTCCCCCTAGCAACCCATTTATATTAATTTTTCAGTGAATAAGGTTTATTCTTCACTTTTTGTACCTTCTACCTTTTGTTCCACCTGCTCTTCTCTTCATAGTGCTTGATAAAATAAAAATGATGTCTGAAATAAAATTTAAATGTGAAATATTTATTTATTTACCATTTGAGTTGTTAGGGATGGACATGGTCGGAAAATTGTCCACAACTTAAAATGGACATCAATATGTTTGTGTCATGATTGACTAAATGGCCACAGGCTTATTACCCTCTGAAGTCAAAGTCAGCCAATGAGGTGACTTCTTGCATCTTAAAATTTGTCCATCAATTTGAAGCCCCTTAAAGGGTTCTAACTGACCAGGGCAAAGAATTTGTCAATTCCGTAAGTAGCCTACTTCAGTCACAGCCAAAAAATGTGTACATGTTGTTGATTTACCATCTATTACTTTTACAAAATGTATTATTGTAAAATCCTTATGCTTTCTGTAATTTTTGGAGTCCCACTGAAGGTGTAATTAGTGTGTTTCTTCTCATGATTTTGGCTTATGTTTCCAGATCAACAAGTCATTTTAAGTCATTATACTCTTCTATGGAATATTAACACTGAAATGGTCTACAGAGAATTACAATAATACAGTTACAAAAAAGAAGATCCCAGTCATAAATATCATGATGATTATGTTATAAATATAATATTTGGAATTGTCATTCACAGAACCCCAGGGCTGCCAACTTTTCCAAAA
>NC_045744.1:28216745-28235494 GCF_008692095.1 Etheostoma spectabile
ACAATAACCACTTCCTTTCTCATAGCTCTGTGTTAACTTTCTCAGATGACTGGAGTGGAAAACTAAACAGACCTATGGTAAAGTAAGAAAGGAAGCCTTTAAAGCACCTTAATGCTCAAAAGATGGATTCCTTCAAGTTCAGTTCATAAATATTTTATTTTTCATTGTGTCAGTAACTATTCACAATATGTTTTACAATCAGTGTGTTTCCTATAACAATACAGTAGAACTGATGGATTCCTTGCTGAAAACTCACAATCTACCCCTAGTTTGGGTTGAGTCAACAGCCGGGATCTTTCCGTGATTTCACAAAATCACCACAAAATATAATATGAGTATAGCTTTAATGATTCTCAGATAATGGTGCATGTAGCAGAAACTGCAGTCACCCAAAGGTGAACAAATATAATAACATACTAATAACACAAACACATACAGTACATATTGTTAGAACATTGTTATAACATGCAGGGTTACATGAAGGCTATTTCTTGTATCTTTGTTCTAAATGATGAGAATATAAATGTTGTTTTTGTTAAGAAGATAACATGCTCCTGAAGGATTTTGGAACATCTCTGGACAATCATTTTATTTACACAGTGAGCACAGTTATTATTAGGTATAATCAATAGATAATTAAGAATCATTGTATTTGCGTAAAAAGGTGCCCTGTGGAGTCTTCTTGGAAAGAAATAATATTTACATGAAGTTACACTTGTAAAATTGCATTAAAAGATTCATGTAAGCTTTACAAATGAGTTGAAATGCATTTTTTCCCAGATCTTTTACAATTATTTTTTAAATCTTACAATGTTTGCACCCACGTGATGATCAGACTGATGGACACCACGGCTGTCTTCAGCAGGCACACAGAGATACCAGCAGAGCCACTATCTGGACCTGGAACACAAGATTACAATACTCACAACAGATCCTATCTGGGACTCTGCAGGGCACCAGGACCAGACTAAACACATCAGGTAAGATATCTTGTGTACTTTGTATTTTAACTCCTACAATTCAGAATGCATGCACAGTAAAGTGCAGTTGAGTTCTACAGACTGTTAAACAGCATGATAATGATGCATCATTTATTTGTTCTTCAGTTTGACAGGTATATATAGTTGTGCTATTTCAAACACTCACAATCAAGGGCTGTCCCACGTGTTCTCTGTTTAATAATACACTTAAAGAGGCAGATGGCCCATTCTATGCACCACACAGTTACACATATTATTTTATTTCAAATTGTTGTCATTTAATGTTCCTTCAACCCTTGTGTTGGGTGTTGTCTTCTTGTCAACCATGAACCTGTTATTGTTCTGGGTCAAATTGAAAATTACTTTTTTTTGGCGCTTGTCCCTTTTGTCTATCCTTTTGTCAATTCAAAAATATAGAATATATGATTCCTTTAGTACTAGAATAGTTCGCAGAGGAGGTGACGTGGATCACAGTCTGGCTTATGTCAAAGTTTAGTTAGGATATTTTTGAAACCATTTAAAAAAAAATGCTATGACTAAAATAAAACACCAATTTTCCACGAAAGTAATCATTAATTTTTAGGTCGTCAAAAGGAACTTGGGTTCAATCAACATACCACCCACATCCATGTTATTTTTGGACATTGTGGTTCAGAGGAACCCATAGGTCTCATACAAACAACTTTGAAAAGGGTCATAATTGCCGCCTGGACAACAACAAGGGTTAGTAACTTATGTATGTGTTGGTTGTGTTGTCTTTTCACCCTGCGAAGTGTTTAGGTCAAGTTCAAACTGATACAACATTTTGTTGAATTTCAAAGTGTTCATTAGCTATCGCAGCGTTGTCGTTTAGATAGTCCCACAGGGTTCAATCTTTTACTCTTTTCCTGTCAAAACCACACTTTGTCTATCTTCTACATCTTAACACTGTCAGGATGATTACCATGTTCATCAACGTCCTCCCTAAGCTCTGCTATAAGGGCTCGAGATGCTGTCAGAAACTACCACAATATTTCTGTATTTTTAATGAACGTAAATAGTTTTGCAAGTTAGCTTCAGGATCTTTTCACTGTCAATGTCAAGACACGAAGATGAGGAGACCATAGAAAACTGATCAGTTACTTGTATTTACTGCAGAGTAACCCCTTCTGATCATAGCTATTCAGCACTCCTGCATTCTCAGATGACTAAGTGTACAAAACAAAGAGACCTATGGTAAAACTGGAAACTGTACTTCTATGTTCACTGATATATTCATTGTTTGCTTAAAAAAGGGAACCGCACAGGCGTCCCTCTTACACAAACATCACCTCCTTGAATAGGAACCAGATACATTAACTGAAACCAACCAGAAGTACACAAAATAGGGCGTGAGTATCTTGTTTTTTATCAGGCCACGCTTTTAATTTGAACTGAACTTCGAGTACTTTACGTATATTCACCAGTGATATATAACACACTAGAACACACCTGAAACATTTGAACATAGATTCTCAAGTCGAGCTCTGTACCTGATCCCTGTGCGCATGTGGCTATAAGCTGTGGCAGGGGTGATGAAAGAGTATGCCTGCCTTAAGCAGTTTCTAGAGGTTGTAAGAGTAGGTGCTTGTTTTAGTTCCTGTAGATACAAAGAAATGACCCGTTTAGTGACATCTTCACAACATCTTTGAAGGTGAAACATATCCAAGGTTTTCTGAGTTAGCTTTAGTTGGACTCACGTTTTGTTTTTATTCCAATTATTTCTAGTAGTACGATGGGTTACCCGTCTGATACTACCTGACAAGGTAGTTAAAACTTTATTGAACTGAGTAGGTTTTGTATTTCACCCTGCAAGGTGGTTTAGTCATGTTCAGATGAAAACAATGTGTTTGTGTGTTTGTATGCTCTAAGTCTAAAACTGTTCATTAGGCTATGATCTGCTGTTTGTGGTTTGTCTTTCAGTCTTACCTGCATGTCTGGCAGACAGTTTTAATTGTTTTCATGTCCTTTGTCCAGCTGACCTGGTTGCTATGGTTACAGATGATGGAGCCATTGGACAGGTAGACATGGAGAGCAGAAGCAGAGGGTGTGACCTGTGGTCTCTCTCCTCCCTCCTGACTGCAGGTGTGGGTGTCACATCTAAAGGTGCTGTTAATGTGAGAGTCCTGTGCTCTGCAGCTCACTGTCAGGTTACACCAGACTGAGCTGCTGGACACAGAGTCCACTGACAGAATAACTGGAGACACTGGATCTGAGGGGGGAGAGGCAGGTGGAGAGGTTTTAGAAACATGGCAGCAGAAACTCTCCATCAGTGTCAGATTGTTAATAAACTCACCTTGGACTGTGATCTTGTATCCAGTTATTTGTTTTCTGTCTTCCAACAGTACTGCAGTATAAACTCCACTGTCTGCCTCTTGTAGATTCTTCAGTTTCACAGAGTATTTCTCAAGCACCTCAATCCTTCCAGAGTAATCACTAAAGATTGTTGGTTTTGCAGCAGCATCAAATCGTACGAAATTAACACTTTTATGAATCTCCAGAAAACTAAATCTCACCAGCATAAATGCTATTGTGACATTCAGAAACACGTCCTCTCCCTTCTTCACAAACCAGAGTCTCAGCTCTGGGCTCTGGAAACAGTAGACACAGTATCTATAGATCAAAACAAGCCACTATTATTAAGTCTCAGTCAATACTCCAATTATGTACCTCATGTATGACATACTGCAGCGGATCGTCATTATCTTTAAAAATACATTTTAATAAAATAAAAACAAAAAATCTCTCACCATTCTATTCCAAATGACTACGACCACTAATAATATTAACTTTAGACACAGCTGGCCCAGGATAGAGGGGAAAACTACCCAATCCCTAACCTTTAAATCTTTTAAGTTTACTGGTAACTGATTTTTTATCTACGAAAGAATCGGAAATATTATTGAAATTAAATTACTTTACTCCTGTTACATTATTTTTAGAAATCAGTCCCTCTACTTAGATATGTGACCATTTAGTCATGTTCATCACAAAGAAAACTAATTCAATTCACTCCTGACGTGTGATCAGATCATAAGAAGAAATCTGAACGACCTGTGGTGCTCGTTTCATAAGAAGCCTGTCGTATCATGGCTGTATCTGTTGATCAGACGTTACCAGAATTCAGAGTTCTGATCTACCTTGTGCCTCTGTGCAGACGCAGTACAGTCCCAGTATCACAAAGATAGACATGTCAGAGTCTCCGTCCAGTTATCCTGCCTGACTGCACGTATGTTGTGTTTCTAACAGACACACAAGTGGGTTGTACGTGTCACTTTCCTGTCAAAACCACACCTATCAGAATATTACCATGTTCATGAACTCTCTATGGACGTTCCTCTCTAAGCTCTGGCATAAGCTCCAGATCTGTTGAGAAAACGACTGGATTTAAATTCAATCCATCTCAAGGAGCATTTGAACATTGAAGTGTGAAAACATGCTAAACAGAGTAATGCAGCTCCTTTGGGTAATTTAAAAAAATAGTAGCACTAATTAGTGTTTTGTTTTTAATCAACTTAGGAGGACTAATTTTGCAGTTTCTCCCGAATCATATCTGTACTAGAACAGTGAATACTTAACAGAAAACCACACCAAAAGTGATTACCATAAAGGTTATAATCTTCGTTTTTTATCACTACTTAATTTTGAGTATTTTTGAGTACTTTCATTGCACCAGTTGATGTATAACAACAAGGCAAACCTGAAACACTTGACACAGCGAGTCTCAAGTCGAGCTCTGACCTTCCTGTGCAGCAGTGGCTATAGCTGTGAAGCGGGTGATTAAAGAGATGCATCGTTAGCAACACCCACTCAGGATAAACAACAGTTGCCAAAGCTCGACACCACCCAGTTTCAGATTTTAAGATGTGCTGTTTAGCGAGATCTCAGTTCATACACATACTCGCTCAAGGTTTTTGAGTTAGGTTTTAGTTTTGACTTACAGTTTTTTCACTATAATTTATTTGTACTAGTTACATTGGTTGCGTACGTACTACATGATACAGGTACGTTTCAAACCTCTGATAGACTTGGGGTCAGTGGTTTCGGTCAGGACTCTAGACCAAACAATTTTTCAGTCAGAAAACTCACATTTGAAGTGACTATTAGTTTATGTCATCAGCAACAGCAAGGAAATTGCAAACTCACGACTATCACTCCCCAAGTTTGGTTAAACATGATTGGAAGTGATGATAAAAGTAGCTTTGGACCTGCCATCAAAAGTGGGGCTACGAAGTCCCGCAAGCGACCAAGGTTGCAGGGCAGCAGCAGCACTGCAAAGCCGAGCCTAGTGGGTAAATGGTGCTCTTTAAATAGGACTGCCAAATTAGGGGGTCGTGTTTGGTAAATGATAACGGGCATTGGCATGTCGTGGTGTACATGTGCTCAAGTGACTTCCTATTCTAGCTCGCAGGCGTCTTTCCCAGATACGTGGATAAATAATGTCAGGTGGGTGATATGCTGTTTAAGTTGTTTGTTTTTCTAACCCATTTATCACATCTTTCGTTAAATTCACATCCATATTGCCTGTTGATGCCTCTGAAAGGCCTGACATTTCTGGTGTCATTTTCAATGTTTGCATTGTATGTTAGTCACATTTGGTGTCACTGTTTTCGGTTAATAATAATGGTAAAGGTGTTAGTTTCTTGTGAAACTTACACCTTGTGAAAAACGTAAGAGGTTTTCTTCAGAGAAATCTACGACAAATCTTGTGATTCTGACATACAGAGAAAGCGAGTGAAAGAAGCCAAAGTCTGTCAACAAACAATGAGAGATTTGGCTTTGATGGCTCTCTGCATGCATTTACTCATACTCTTTCCCACAAGTCCACAAAGACCTGAATCTCAACCATGGAGCGGAAATAATTCTTCATGCTCAACTCCAGGTAGGATGCAGCATGTTTCTTCAACAGAATGAATGTTTGCATGTAGCTTTCGGCTGTTTAAATTTAAGGAAGTTGCTTTGAAGGCTCAACGCTGCCTTGCATATTTTGCAGGTCTAGTGTTTGAGGCGGACTTCAAGCCCTGCCAAATTGTACGTTAAACCGAACAGTTCACAAGACCGCTGGGTTGGTTGATTGCATCTCACTAATCTCGAATTATAAACTCTTGTGACAGAAGGCTTTAGAGTGCATTAACCTAAGAGGAACAATCTGCCACCAGTGTTTCACTCATCAGCTAGGATTTTACAACATGACTGAAATTATCCATTTTAAATAGTGAGAGAATGCAACATTTGAATACATATGCATTGTAAAACTGCTGGAAAGATGTGAACGTCAATTGCACAAGAGAAAGGTCTCTATATAGCCAGGATCCTCATTGTCATACCCTGAAATTATTCACATCTACTACTTGTGCAGTAGATTTGCATAATATTTACAGAGTTTGATATTTTTATGTAAGCATGCAAAGCTTTCCCTCATGTGAGGTGTCCGCAATTCCAAACTGCATATGCTATGATGGTATTCTCAATCTATCTCTAAACTAGAGGAAAATGTTAGGATTGATCACTATTCAAAATCAGCGTTTGATGAGGTTCCGTATTTGGCCAGGGCTGGGGCGCGAGTCAGTAGGATTAGAGGGCTATGGATTCATGTGAAAGGATGGTGTAATGACTATGAGGTCAAGATTCCTCCTCACAGTGTCACTGGAGAGAGGGTACGGCTTTCAGTTATTAGAACTTCTGTCCCAGGATACTTTACACATGTTCCCAGTTTGGGGTTGGTGGTGTGTGTGTGTTGTGTGGTGTGTGGTGGTGTGTGTGTGTGCTTCTCTTACAGGCATCCGTGGCACCACCAATAGCAAGCCTTCTGTGCTTTCCTACAGCAAATGTTGTCAGGTCCCATTAGCTTTTTCTGAGTCGTGTATTCCTTCTCTTCTCATTTCTCTTCTCATTTTGGTTTCCGTTGCTGTTCTTGATTAACCGATGACGGGTCAGCAAATTTATCTCAGTTTAACTAGTTTGGGTCCAGCACTTGACGAGGTTGACTGCTGATATTTTGAACAAGCTACGCATCACCCCCAAGTTCACGGTCCTGATATTCCTGCTTCTGGAACTAGTTGGAGTTCCACCGACATCCCTGGGGCGCTCACAGGCCAGTGGCAGAACCTGAATGGGACTCATGGAGCTATACCCCTCAAAATAGCATTTTTGGGATATAACTTTTGTTTGTGAATGGAATTGTGTATTTTCCAAAGGGAGTCTAAGACCATACACCTGCTGGTGTGTTAGATCTTTTTAAAGTGTTTTTCTTCTTCTAAAAAAAGCTTTTAAATCCAAATGACGTCATACACATACATGCAAACCGAGATTACTGCTTAGGCAAGTGCTGAGTACCTCCCTTTTTTTCTCTGAGCCATCAACAACACAGCTGCAGGATAGGCTCTCCCTGTCAATACGATGCTAGAAAGAGTTTGCTAAATGTTGAAAGATAACGCCGAAATATTCACTCAACGTTTCTCAAAGGACAACAGGCGTAAAGGAGACACATTTAGCGTTAGCTCATAGCGTCCCATTCATTTTCCTAGGCCCACATCACCAACAGTGGAACTCTTGTGATCTGCAACCAAAGTCGGTAACAATGGGGCTTAAAAGGATTTGAAAGGCTTTTCAGTAGACGGGCTTTGGTTCTGAACCTTTAATATCGAGCCCAAATGCAGTGCGGAATGCATGTTCATTATGTTTTAATCAAAATCAGTCCTGGACGTTGTGTCTCAAAATTTAGCAACTTTTTGCTTTAGTTTGTAGACTCTCATCTGTTTTATATAGGCAGAGTAGCTTGTGGGAGTCTTTGCATTTTTCAATTTCTTTATTTAACACGCGCTCAACAAAAGTGCAAAAACCATTGTACATTTTAACTTAAACAGACAAAGTCAACACATACAAAGAAGGCACAGTGCACCTTTGCCAAAAATCTTTTTGCGTATAAAGGCTTCACCCCAACAACCAAAAAAAAAGAAAGAGGAAATTTGGGAAGAAGGTGTAGAAACACACTCCAACACCACAACAGCAAGAACGATGTCTGAAGAAAAAGAGGAAAAGAGGTAGCATAGACTCACAAAATTAATCCTGGGTAAAGCATTTTTAACCACCAGAGATACGAGCTTGGTATCGAGAGGGGGACCTATCCATTTTTCTACATCTTTCAAAAAACATTGTTACGATCAACAGAACATTATGCCTAACAATCTGGGTTAAAGAAGGGGAAACACAAGCTAAACTTTAAACCGTAACAGGGGATGTCAAGGGGTGTGCTTGCAAGCAGATCCCGACTTTGCAGAGCAGTGCAGTCTTTGACCATGATTTTAAAGCCGGATAACAACTTCCCATAATGATAGAGGTGAGTAGAAGAGACCAAGAGGGGTTTTCAAAAACAAAAACTGTCCGCAAATACTGGAGGTGAAGCTGTGTATTAACTCTGCATTTCCACATAGATAAGTTAATCGTCCAGAAGGAAGGGCCCAGTAGTTCATGGTGACTTTCTCTTTTTGCATAGTCTGTAGTCGTCACATTCTAAGTATCAATACGTCCTAAAATAGATGATTCCACTGCTGTAATGTGAGGTAATTCAAGCGGTTTCATCATTTGTCACAGTGTTTATAATCCAAGTTATCTCTGATTCATACAAATGGGACTAAAATGTCTGAAGGATTTATTTTTTCAAAACAGGGTCAGGTCTAACACTTAACCAATCTGAAGATTTTATTGCAGGAATATCTGCAAAATTGTCACTGTGCCCTTACTCTTATGGCAAGAGATTAGAATGTATTAGAATGTGCAAATGTCTGGAACATTCTGGTTTAGGAACTGATGACTGTAGGATTATTTTTTAGTCACAAAAAGTATTAAAGCGCCATCTTGGCGCACGTTGAGACAGATACTAGTTTGGTAAAATGGATGGCTCAGAAGCTGGAACCCGCCTTCAAGAACATTATGGATGCGAAAACCATCTGAAAATATCAAAATTCTCCCACCCCCCGCTGGAATATCTGGAGAGGACTTATCGGAGCAGCACACAATTCCAGTCGCCAATCCGGAAGAGCAATCAAGCACACTGATAGAAATACTCTGAAGGACTGTCTTTCTGGCTGTTCTTCTGATTTACACTTGATCAGCTTGCAATTTTCCTCTTCATAACAATGAAAAGGGAATTGGTGATAAACGTTGTGCAATGTTAAACTGAAGATAACTGGGTCGAAAAAAAAAAAAAAAAAAAAAAAAAAAAAAAAAAAAACATCAAACTCTCTCCCTGCTGTCCTCTCCACGCCATCCATCAATCCACACACACCACACACCAACACACACACCACCACCACACACACAACACACCACACACCCACACCACAAACAGCATCCCAGTTTTAACACATCTGTAAATATTAGTATAATGTTAAATTTTACAGTGTTACACAACACAACAAAAAAAACAACACACACACACCACACACACCACAACAAAACACACACCAATCAGTAGTATAATATGTTCATTGAAACATCCTACAAGTTCATAGTATGTTGTTGTCTTCAAAGATAATTTCGGAAATAGTATTCAATCCAATGTGATATAAATCAACCATTAAGTATGTGATAAAATTTTAAAAGTCAAGTCATAAAACTCATAGTGTAAAACGATGTCATAAATAATAAAAGATTATATTTACTAGAATATCACAGTATACTTTGTTTTACTACCCGATGGCAAAAATAAAAGTCTCTAGTAGTAGGTGTCAAAAATATTATATTAATAATTACATAAAAAGGATAAAATCATGGTTATAATATGTCTAAAACGGTCTAGTGGTATGTAAGTCACAAAATAGTAGAGAAAAAGTCATAGAATAGTATGTCGAAAAATGTAAAAAAAGTGGTTGAAAAAAAATCATAGTAAAAATTCATACAATAACAAAAAAAGTTATGTGTATGTATGCTGAAAAAAGTCAAAAAGTATATATCTGAAAAAAGTAGTTTAAAAAAGATATGAACTTACAGTACTACTATTTTTTGACAGGACTTTACTATACTTTTTTATAGATCTGTATCTTAAATACTATACTATGAAAATGTTATCATTATTTACATAATTCATAAAAGTACTGTATCAACCATGCGTATGACTTATTTTTGTTATACTGGTTTTTGACATACTATTACTATGACATTTTATTTTTTACTTTTTTGACAAACTATACAATCCTTTTATTACTTTTTGACAACTGAGTGCCCACGTGACTTTTTATTACTTTCTGACTAACCATCCCTGCTACTTTTTTAATCCTTATATATAACTTTTTACTTTTTCTAATACTATACTAGGACATGTTATCAATTATTTACAGTAATTCACACAATGTTATTCAACATATATATTTTTTTACTTTTTCAACACACATACTAGGTACGTTTTTTTATCACTTTTTCCGATATAACTATCTATGCTCTTTATTCACTTTTGGTTGGACACACTAGCTAGCCTTTCTTATAATTTCTTTTTAACCGTGATTTGTGTCCTTTTTTCCGTCACAACTATACTAAACTTTTTATTCTCTTTCACATGCTATGCTGTACTTTATATTTCTTTTTTTGACATACTATACCTAATACTTTTTTGACATCTTGCTATGGACTATTATTTTTTTTCTGATTTGATTTCGATGACTTTATCACTTTTTCTGACATACTTACAAGACTATTTAAACTGTTTTTTTATCACACTTTTCGACAACATAGACTTTTGGTTTCTTTTTTCAACGTACTTTCTGATGACTTTTATCACTTTTTCCAACAACATATACAATGACTTTTGATCATGTTTCGACGTATAAACATGACTATTTTTGATATCCTATGACTTTTAATGATTTTTTTAAATAAACATACATACTATAACATAATAATTCCAGTATTCAGATTCTGAGTATAGACATAGTTCCAATGAACTGTTGATATAGGGTTTATCCCTCAAACATGCCCAGTTGTAAGGTTTTTTTTTCACGCCCTGTGTGCCCCGCACAGGCCCTCTTTAACGTCAGCAGTTACTTATAGTACAGCGGCGAGACCAGAGATTTGCTCCAACCTCCGCCTTTTTCTTTCAGCCATGATCTTAGAGGGCTAAGCCTATACTTAGATCGAGAATCTGGAGTTCCAATACGTACTTAACTATGGTTCTATTTCGTACGGTCACCATTAGATAGCTGTTTGCTAGTGGGTAAAGGCAAGCTGCGTGTACTGGACAATTGACACTGTGACACCAAAAAACCACAAGTGAGAACGTAGTTTCTTTCATCTCACAATGTACAGTTTTTTACTAACAAAGGTATATTGTTTTGCTTTAAAAAAAAACCTATAGGCTATCTCCAATGATATCACTTGATGTGGTTAAGTCCCTGCCGCATGGATTCTGAGAGGTGTTCAGCATTACAACTAAATTCGATCAGTATTAATGCAAAGCCCACTTCATCATGGGCAGTCTGGTGCAGGAGGATGGACATGGCATACCAGTCAATAGCATATCCAAGGCTGCGGTAGAATGATGAAAGCGGGGGGATTTTCGGAATTGTTCTATTACCTTTATACCTATGTCTATCTGTAAAGAGCTGAGAGAGGCGGAAAAGTATATATTATATAAAATTAGAGTAGAAAAGTATGTAATCTGATGTGGATTCTCCCAAAAAGTGTTTTGTACAACAGTTTAAGAGGTTATTGTTTTTGCTTTAAAGAGGAACTTTATATTGTTGGGGTCCCTTTTCATAGGGTGTATCATTCAAAGTATGGAAAACATATGGAATGCTAATCATATAGCGCCAGTAGGTGGCAGTAGTAGCTTTCCACGCACCCGTTACACTTATGAGTGCATAGTATATTGTCCGTGAAAAGTGATGAACAGTCAAAGTTGTCCCCCAAAACGTTGTAGTATACAGTTAGTTCGAAAAAAAGTCTTGAAACAATCAACGAGTAATGTCAAAAATAGTCATAGCATTTACAAAGTGATAAAAAAAATCAAAGAATAGGTCAAAATAGTCACAGTACTAGTTGTCAAAGAAGGTCAAAAACTGTAATAAAAGAAAATTCCCATCAAGGTAATGATGGTTTGTACCATGAAAATAGCTAGAAGTCATAGCAGGTATATCAAATTAAAATGTAGGCAAATGATAGTATGTCATGGAATATCGAAGAACAACTCACAGCAGAGTATGTCATGTATACTATGTGTTGTCATTAAAAATATCACAAAAAGTCATAAGTTTATGTACATAGTTCATAAAAAAAGTCATAATTAGATTTATGTTCCTTTAGAAATTACAATTTCATCTGGATATTACCCAACATGCTCAGTACTATTACATGCACCGTAAAACAGAGAGATGTCCGAGTGGGGGTTGACTGGCACCTTTCCAGTACAGTCAACCCAAACTTTGGTCCGTACGTGGACTTTGAACCACGCCCCTCCCAGTTCCCCAACCCACCTCCTACTGAAGAGCAACTGCCACACCCGTGTAATATGTAAGACCATAAAAAATTGCATACAGTTACTTGACAAATTTATGCTTGTTATTTTTCAGGAAAAAATATTCCATTTTTCTCGAATCCCCTTGGAAACTTAAGTTTTGTACCCTCTCTGCGTACAGTAGGTGCTGTGTAGTGACGTCTTTGCCTTGGGATTGATAGAGATCTACATGTTTACTCCAGCCATTCTGGAGACTGGATCACATCCTCCAGTTGCTAAATCTTTCCACGGCTTCTGTGTCTCAAAGAATTGATTTCAAAGTACTCTTGCTAGTTTAAATCCCTTAACGGGTTAGGTCCAAAACTACAGTTTCGATTGCTACAACATATGACCCCCCAGACCTCTCAGTTCATCTGGACAGGTCTACTTCTGTCCCCGAGTCAGAAACATAAACGGGTGAAGCAGCTTTCAGTTTCTATGCTCTCTATCCTGGAATAAACTCCCAGAACCTGGATCCGCTGCTACTCTTCAGTCTTTTAATCAAGGGCTGAAGACCTTTCCTTGATGCTGCCTTCTTTAATGATTGCGCATTTTCTTTAAATCTATGCTGCCTAACTTTTATTCTTGTGTTTTTATGTGTCCTATGTTTCAGATTTTTGTTTTAACTGTCTATTAATGGTGTTTTAGTTCTAGTTTTTTATTGCTTATGATTTTTTAACTGTTTGTACTTGTGTTGATCGGTTTAACTGTTTTCGGTAAAGCACTTTGAATTGCCCTGTTGCTTGAACATGTGGCTATACAAATAAAGCTGCCTTGCCTCCTGCTTCACTATATCTATTAACTTATCATTTAAAAACATGTATATTAGTATAATGGTGTAAATAGCCGAATTAATAGATCATGATCTGACTCTGAGAAACAGTTGATCAAAGCTTGTCCTCAACAATCCTGTCATTGGCAACAGCTCTTCAAGACACCTATCGGTCAGACACTGATTGGTAAAAAAAAAAAAAAATCAAGTCATATCCAAAGTGCGTCTACATTCTTCTGTCCCTGAACCCAGCAGCAACGTTGTGTACACATTACACAAGACATCTATTATGAGTACAACATCATCCTTTCATCCACTCTATAATCCTAATTAAACGTTTCCCTTGGTCAGTCCCTCAGGCGCTCAAATAACCGCTCTCGACCACAGTAGGCGACAGCATAAAACAGAAAAAAAAACACAACGCACTTGACGACTTCCTGGCCTCGGAACACAAAGCCTGGTGACATAATCATGCGGAGGGAACCAGAGGGTGTGCGTAAGAGCCAATGTCCTGAATTGCATACATCATCTGCATAATCTGATGATATATCTCAGGCGTGATTTCGGTGCCAGCAATGAGAGGGGGCCTACTCATACACGCTCAAATGATGACACAAGGGGAGATAAATGAAAGTGGAGGTGGTGTGAGAAGGGGGGTGTGGGGGGGGGGGTCTGCTGTCGCGGGAGTGCAGTTGTGAAGGTTATTCCAGACATACTTCCTCATGAGAGGCAGGAGAAGTATCTTCACTATTACACACTAGCGATGAAGAGGAAGGGTGGCCTAACAACGCTCATATCTGCTACTGTCCTTGTCTTCTCCTTCTGTGTTGTTTCTGTTGTTTCTTTCTGAGGGATAAGAGACAAAGATGTGTAAGAAAAGGTTTGCAGAGTGACGGGAAGGACTCGACTAGTGGAAAAGGGAGGATTTGAAAACGAGGTGAGAGAGTCAGGGAGGAAATAATGAGAGTGGAGAGGTGGAGGAAAAGGGAGGAAATAGAGAATAAGAAAAGAAGAGACTGGGAGGAAAAAAAAGGGAAGGGTGAAAGGTGAGAGAATGAAATCTGACAAGGAGGAGAGTGTGAGAGGATGAATAAGAAAAAAGGGAGAAAAGGAAGAGTGAGGGAGTGATGCAAAGGAGGGAAGAAAGCACTGTGATGTGAAAATGTACAACATGAGTTAGTGAAGACAAGAAGAGAGAAGAGAAAGAATGAAGGAGGCGATTGTAGAGACAAAAATGAAGATTTGACTGACAATAGGGAAACAGAGAGGAATCAGTGGAAAGAAGGAGAAGGAGAGGAATGATTGAACAGAGAAAATGTGAATGAAGAGTACGAGATGGAGAGACGACAAGGTGGTAGGTGAAAGACGGATGACGAGGACCACACTAAAGGGAAAAACCATTGAACATAGTTAAGAAAACAAAAAACAGAAGTAACAAGGGGAGTTAAGGATAGAATCAGTGCCATTTATGTAGAGAGTGTGCCAACTCAAAGCCCATGGGCGCCATATTGTACACCATCATCAGAGACTCAACATTAGAAGGATTTATTTTCAAGATAGCATATTTCAACAGGAGAAACAGCGTTTGCAGATATGCGAAGAGTGTTTATGTACACAGCTCAATAAAGAAGTGTTACACAATCTTTGGTATAGACTCCATTGCTATACAAATATTCGTAAAATCTATATAGGGGTTAGAGAACCATCAGATTCCCCCCCCCCCCGAATGAATCTAGACAACCGTGTGCTGGCGACAAAGAGCCTTTAGACCTGGCCGGAAGGAGCTCCGGACCCTCAGTGGAGTAGATATTGGAGGTGGAAGGGGAGGTGGGGGGTTGCACTCTGTCCTGCTGCACAACAGCTAAATATCAAGGGGAGAAACAGAGTTTAGTTAAAGGGCTTGACTCTGTGAATTGGGCCATTGCCATTTGGTACACATTCTCTGATTGGTTTAGTAGGAAGGTGATGACTCCACAGCTGATGGAGTTAGGTAGGCATTATTAGGATTGAGGTCTTCCGAAAGGATTTACACTGAGAGCATTTCAATCCGGGAAAGGCTGTCGCGATATGCAACAGTTATACAATCGTACATTCATTTGGATAACTGAATGATAAAGGGTGCATCAATTAAAGTTAGGTCTTTCTAAAAATTACGCTGAAACTACATTATATATATTATTATTAAATGCTCTCTTGAAATAAAATCACTTACTTTCAACCTTAAACAGGTACCATATCTGTTATTATTAACGTTTGTCAATATGTAAAAGGGCCCTTACCTGAAAATATCCAGGGTATATTTACATACTTCTATATTGAATTGGGGCCTAAGCTGACATGCAATAGTCCTCTGAGCAGTTTACCGATTTTATGTCTGCTGCTTACGTACAGGCTAACAATAGCCATAGCTTGTGTGTGTAACATAATAAAAAACCACACCCATCTCGTAGTAGCAAAGCTTCATATTTAATATCAATACAATGATAATACACCTACCAAAGGAACACTATGACACAGGTCTTAGTTGACAGCTTGGACTCAGATAAGGAAAAATCCGAAGCAGTTGAATAGTTTCAAGGCAGGCAGGAAACGCTGTTGCGGCACATAAGGCAAACGTGCAGCGTAGCATTAGCTAAGCTTTCCTAACTTATGAAAAAGCCGAATCAACATCCCCATCCCAAGCTGTGTTTCACTTCCTCCAATTTACTAATAAACTGATAAATGCCCGTGGCATCCATCCAAGACCAAAAGCATCTGGATATGGCAGATCAAAGACACTTTAGGTTCATGGAGCGCTAGGGAAAAAGCTATGCAGCATAAGGAATTGCTAACCTTCATTCCTTTTTAAAGCAGACGAAAGAAGTTTGACTTTACCTCACACAATAATTATAGTAATTTGCCCTCCAGTTTGCTATTTAACATTCATCTCCCACACTTTCCTTTTTGGTTCCATGGTATTCTTTGACGCTTTTTTTTCTGTTTTTCAATTGCAGACAAACACGCAGCCGTGGGCATTTTTTACAAGGGATTTATGTCATTTTAATACATTACATTTTTTTCACTATTCCATCATCTATCCCTCCTCTTTTATCCCTTATTCCGGTATATGGTCGCGGGGCACGCCGCTACCAGCCGGGACCTCCAACTTTACCATTACCGAGCCGCCACTCAACCACTCCGCTGGGAAATCCCGAGCGTTCTTCCTGGACAGGTTTGGAGACATATCTCACACGTTGTGCCTGGGTCGTCCCAAAAGGCCTCATCCTGGCTGAATGTGCTGGAACACTCCTAGGGAGGCACACAGGAGGCATCCTACCAGATGCCCCGAACACACTCAACTGGCTCCTTTTACGCGAAGGACAGCGGCTCTACTCGTACTCAGCCCTCGCATGACGGTGCGTCTCCCCTATCTCTAAGGGAGATGCCAACACCTTACTGAGAAACCCATTTCGGCTGTTACCTGATTCATTTTTGGTGCAGAGACCAACCTTCATGACCATAGGTTTGAGAGTAGGAACAAAAATACGACCGGTAGATCGGAAGCTTGCCGTCTGGCTCAGCTCTTTTTAATGCACAACGGTGGATAACTGAATGTAATTCTGCACCCGCCTCTTCTCGGATTCTCCGACCAATCTCCTGCTCCATTGGTCCCTCACTTGCGAACAAGACCCCAAAGGTATTTTAACTTCCTTCACTTAGATAAGACTATTTTTCATACTAAGAGGCACTCCTTCAGTTCCTGCATGAGAACCATGGCCTCAGATTAGAGGTGTGACTTCTCCAGCGCTTCACATCGCTGCGAACTGATCCATTTGAGTGCGAAGTCACATTCCGATGATGCCATCAGGACACATCATCTGCAAAAAGCAGCGATGAGATCCTGACCCACGCAAATTGCAACCCCTCCCCACACAACTACACCCAGACTATCCTGTCCATAAATATTACAAACAGGATTGGTGGACAAGCGCCAACCTGGCGGAGGCCAACCCCTCACCTGGAAAGACGTCTGACTTACTACGAGAACCCGTTCACAGCTCATCGCTTGGTCATACAGAGATTTGGATGGACCCTGGAGAGGACCCTCCCTCACCCCATACTCCCGCACAGCGTCTATTGACTCTCTCGGTGAGACCCGGTCATGCACCTTTTCCGAATCCACAAAACACATAGACTGGTTGGCAGCTTCCCAGGCTCCCTCCAGCCATCTTGCGAGAGTGGAAGATACGATCCTTGTTCGATGACTGACGGAACTCCATGGTGTCTTCTCCAAGGTTTGCTATCAGCCAAACCCTCCTTTCCAGCACCTTGGAGTACACACAGGGAGCTGGAAGTGTGTATACCCCTTAATTGGCACCACCTCTGGACCCCCTTTTTGAAGAGGGGAACCACCACGTGGTCCACCACTCCATGGCATGTCCCAGACTTCCCGTAATGTTAAAGTGCAAACAGTGTCAATTCAGACAGCCCCCTCTACAACCACCGAGCTTCAGAATTTCGGACGCTTCATACACATGCCCTGGGGGCTTACCACTGTGGAGTTGTTGAATACCTCACATGCAACTTCCACCAGGGAATAAGAACGAAAATCCACCCATCATCCCCCTCGGCCTCCACCACAGAGAACGGGGAGTCAGTTTGGATTTAGGAGTTCCCTCAAAGTGCTTCCTCCCACCAGCTCTATTACTCCTCAGTGAGGTCACACGCCTATCCTTCCGTAACAACGTGAAGGATTCCCCGCTTCCCCTCTGCCGGTAGGGGAGCGTAACTTTGTTCCAGAATCACCTTGGTGCCGACCGAAATGTCCTTCGTCCAGTCTCTCCGACTTCGCCCATCTCTTTGGCTCTGTCATAACCGAGGTGGCAGCCCCTGTCGGCACCATCGGTACCTGTGTAACTGTCTTCCGAGTCCTCTGGGTTAAACCATATCCAAGTAAAGAACCTCTTCTTCAGTCGGATGGGTTCCTACCTGACCACCAGTGTCCGACCTGGGTCTCTTGGGTTATCGCACCTTGATCGGCACCTCGAACCTAGACCACAGACATCCACCCCTGATTTTCAGCAATGGAAATTGAACATTGTACACTAGGTTCAATGCCCCCAGCCTACAAGGTATGCACTAAAAGCTCCGCCGGAGGTGTGAGTTTGAAAGTCTGTTGGACAGAGGACTCCGACAGACGTCCAATTTACCACGCACTGCCCGTTTGGGCGTTAACCAGTCCGTCCAAAAGTCCACCCCCATCCCGACCTTGCATCACCACCCAGATGGTGATCAGTTGACAGCTTTGCCCCTACTTCACCAGTGTACAAAACATACGGCCAGCATCAGATGATAGCGCTTGTAAAATCGATATTATCCTCTGGCCTAGGGTGCTCTGGTCCACGTACACTTATGAAGACATCCCATGCTATCCCCATGGTATTTTGTTTAAACAACCTGACTAGTGGCGGTAGTCAAGAGCACCTTTGTCGAGTCCCAACAACACACACACCAC
>NC_045744.1:28235519-28252959 GCF_008692095.1 Etheostoma spectabile
TGTCACTTCAAAAAAATTAAGAAATTATGATTCCTTTAGACTAATAGTTCTCAGAGGAGGTTGAGTGGATCACAGTCTGGCTTATGTCAAAGTTTAGTTAGGATATTGTTTTGAAACCATTTAAAAAAAATGCTATGAATAAAATAAAACACCCAATTTTCCACGAAAGTAATCATTAATTTTAGTCGCAAAGAACTATGGGTTCCATACAACATACACCCTACATCCATGTTATTTTCGGACATTGTGGTTCAGAGAAACCCATATTCCTCATACAACAAACTTTGAAAACGGGTCAAATTGCCGCTGGACAACACAAGGGTTTGTAACATTATTATGTGTTTTGTGTTGTCTTTTCACCCTGCGAAGTGATTTAGGTCAAGTTCAGTAACTATACAACATTTTGTTGAAATTTCAAAGCTGTCATTCAGGCTATCGCAGCGTTTGTCGTTTAGTTAAGTCACAGGGTTCAATCTTTTACTCTTTCCTGTCAAAACCACACTTTGTCTATCTTCTACATCTACACTGTCAGATGATTACCATGTTTCATCAACGCCTCCCTAAGCTCTGCTATAAGGGCTCGAGACTGTCAGAGAAACTACCAAATATATTCTGTATTTTTAATGAACGTAAATAGTTTGTGCAAGTTAGCTTCAGGATCATTTTTCACTGTCGTCAAGACACGAAGATGAGGACGAAACCATGAGAAAACACTGTCAGTTACTGTGTATTTACTGCAACGAGTAACCCCTTCCTTGATCATAGCTATTCAGCACTCCTGCTTCTCAGATGACTAAGTGTCAAAACAGAAGGACCTATGGTAAATGGAACTGTACTTCTTATGTTCACTGATATTCATTGTTTGCTGAAAAAAGGGAACCTCGCACAGGGCCGCTCTTACCAATATCAGCTCCTGAACTAGGAAACCATGAATCATTAAGACAACCAACCAGAGTATCACACAATAGGGCGTGAGTATTATGTTTTTTATGTCAGGGGCCACGCTTTTAATTTGACCACTGAACTTCTGAGTACTTTACTATATTCCACCAGTGAATTAAACACACTAGGAACACACCTAAACATTTGACTACAAGAATCTCAAGTCGAGACTCTGTACTACTCCCTGTGCAGCATGTGGCTATAAGCATGTGAGCAGGGTGATGTAAAGAGTATGCTGCCTTAGCAGTTTCTAGAGTTGTAAGAGTAGGGCTTGTTTAGTTCCTGAGAATACAAACGAAATGACCGTTTAGTGACATCTTCACAAATCATTTGAGGTGAAACATATCCAAGGTTTTCTGAGTTAGGTTTATTGTGACATCACAGTTTGTTTTTATTCTCAATTATTTCTAGTAGTACGATGGTACCCGTCTGATACTACCTGATCAAGGTAGTTAAAACTTTATTGAACTGAGGTAGGTTTTGTATTTCACCCTGCAAGGTGGTTTAGTCATGTCAGATGAAAACAATGTGTTTGTGTGTTTGTATGTCTAAGTCTAACTGTTCATTAGGCATATGATCATGCGTGTTTGTGGTTGTCTTTCAGTCTTACCTCATGTCGGGCAGACATTTTACTTGTTTCATGTCCTTTGTCCAGCTGACCTGGTTGCTAGGTTACAGATGATGGAGCCATTGGACAGGTTAGACAATGGAGAGCAGAAGCAGAGGGTGTGACCTGTGTCTCTCTCCCCTCCGACTGCAGGTGTGGGTGTCACATCTAAAGGTGCTGTTAATGTGAGAGTCCTGTGACTCTGCAGCTCACGTCAGGTTACACCAGGGGAGCTGCTGGACCCAGAGTCCACTGACAGAATAACTGGAGACACTGGATCTGAGGGGGGAGGCAGGTGGAAGTTTAGAAACATGCAGCAGAAACTCTCCATCAGTGTCAGATTGTTATAACTCACCTTGGACTGTGATCTTGTATCCGTTATTTGTTTTTCTGTCATTCCAGACAGTACTGCAGTATAAACTCATGTCTGCCTCTTGTAGATTCTTCGTTTCACAGAGTATTTCTCAGCACCTCAAATCCTTCCAGAGTAACCACTAAAGATTGTTGGTTTTGCAGCAGCATCAAATCGTACTAAATTAACGTTTTATGAATCTCCAGAAAACTAAATCTCACCTTAGCAAATTGCTATTGTGACATTCAGAAACACGTCCTCTCCCTTTTCACAAACCAGAGTCTCAGCTCTGGGCTCTGGAAACAGTAGACACAGAATCTATGATCCAAAACAGCCACCTAAATATATTAAAGTTTCAGTCCAATACTCATTTATGTACCTCATGTATGACATACTGCCAGCGGATCGCATTTCTTTAAAAATACATTTTAATAAAATAAAAACAAAAAATCTTCCACCATTCTATCAAGACTACGACCACTAATAATATTAACTTTAACCACAGCTGGCCCAGGATAGAGGGGAAAACTACCCAATCCCTAACCTTTAAATCTTTTAAGTTCTACTGGTAACTGATTTTTTATCTACAGAAAGAATGGAAATATTGATTGAAATTAAATTACTTTACTCACTTTACATATATTCTTAGAAATCAGTCCCTCTACTTAGATATGTGACCATTTAGTTCATTTCATCACAAAGAAAAGCTAATTCAATTCACTCCTGACGTGTGTATCAGTAATCATAAGAAGAAATCTGAAGCGACCCTGTGGTGCTCAGTTTCAAAGAAGCCTGTCGTATCATGGCTGTATCTGTTGATCAGACGTTACCAGACTTCAGAGTTCTGATCCTACCTTGTGCCTCTGTGCAGACCAGCAGTCCCAGTATCACAAAGATAGACATGTCAGAGTCTCCGTCCAGTTATCCTGCCTGACTGCACGTATGTTGTGTTTCTAACAGACAACAAGTGGGTTTAACGTTGTCCTTTCCTGTCAAAACCACACCTATCAGAATATTACCATGTTCATGAACTCTCTATGAACGTTCCTCTCTAAGCTCTGCATAAGGCTCCAGATCTGTTGAGAAAACGACGGATTTAATTCAATCCTCATCAAGGAGCATTTGAACATTGAAGTGTGAAAACATGCTAAACAGAGTAATGCAGCTCCTTTGGGTAATTTAAAAAAATAGTAGCACTAATTAGTGTTTTGTTTTTAATCAACTTAGGAGGACTAATTTTGCGTTTCTCCCGATATCATAATCTGTACTAGAACAGGAATACAATAACAGAAAACCACCCAAAATATTACCATAAAGATTGTGAATCTTCGTTTTTTATCACTACTTTAATTTTGAGTATTTTGACGTACTTTCATTGCACCATTGATGTATTAACAACAAGCAACACCTGAAACACTTGGACACAGCAGAAGTCTCAAGTGCGAGCTCTGTGACCGTTCCATGTGCAGCATGTGGCTATAGCATGTGAAGCAGGCTGATTAAAGAGTATGCATGCGTTACAAACACCCACTCAGGATAAACAACAAGTGAGCCAAAGCTCGACACCACAGTCTAGATTTTAAAGAGTTGCTGTTATCCTGAGATCATCAGCGCTCTACATATCCATCACTGACCGGTTTTTGAGTTAGGTTTAGTTTTGACTTACAATTTTTTCACTATAATTTATTTGTACTAGTTACATTGGTTGCGTGATACTACTGATACAGGTAGTCAACCTCTGATAGACTGGGTAGTGTTTGCACGACTCTAGACCAAACAATTTTTCAGTCAGAAAACTCCATTGAAGTGCTTATTAGTTTATGTCATCAGCATAACAGCAAGAAATTGCAACTCACGACCTATCACTCCCCACAGTTTGGTTTAAACATGGTATTGTGGAAGTGATGATAAAGTAGCTTTGACCTGCCATCAAAAGTGGGGCTACGAAAGTCCCGGTCAAGCGATCAGTTGCAGGGCAGCAGCAGCACTGCAAAGCACTAGTGGGTAAATGTGTGCAGTCTTTAAATAGGACTGCCAATTGGGGGTCGTGTTTGGTAAATGATACGGGCAGTGAGGCACTGTCGTGTGTGTACAGTGCACTCAGTTGACTTCCTAATTCTAGCTCGCAGGCGTCTTCCCAGATACTGGGTATTAAATATGTCAGGTGGGTGATATGCTTTTAGTTGTTGTTTTTCTAAACCCATTATGCACATCTTTCGTTAAATTCACTCTATTGCCTGTTGATCCTCTGAAAGGCCTGACATCTGGTGTCATTTTCAATTGTTGCATGTATGTAGGTCACATTTTTGTCACTGTTTCGGTAATAATAATGCTAAGGTGTTATTTCTTGTGAACTTACACTTGTGAAAAACGTAAAGAGGTTTTATTCAGAGAAATCATCACGACAAATCTTGGATTCTGACCTACAGTGAAGCGAGTGAGTAGAAGCAAATCTGTCAACAAACAATGAGAGATTTGGCTTTGATGGCTCCTCTGCATGCATTACTCATAATCTTCCCAATCCACAAAGACCTGATCTCAACCATGGAGCGGATAATAATCTTCATGCTCACTCCAGGTATGGATGGCCAGCATGATTTCTTCCAACAGAATGAATGTTTGGCATTACTTTCTAGCTGTTTAATTTAGGAATTGCTTTGAAGGCTCAAACGCTGCCTGCATATTTTGCAGGTCTAGGTTTGAGGCTGGACTCAGCCCTGCCAAAACTTGTACGTTAAACCAAGCAGTTCACAGACCGCTGGTTGGTTGATTGCATCATCACTTAATCTCTGAATTTATTAAACTCTTGTGAAAGAAGATGCTTTAGATGCATTAACCTAAGGCAGACACAATGCTGCCACCAGTGTTCACTCATCAGCTAGGGATTTTTACACAGACTTGAAATTAATCCATTTAAATAGTGAGGAGATGCAACATTTGATACATATGCATTGTTAAACTGCTGGATAAGATTGAACGTCAATTGGCACAGAGAAGGTCTCTATATAGCCAGGAATCCTCATTGTCATCCCTAAATTATTCACATCTACTACTTGTGCAGTAGATTTGCATAATATTTACAGAGTTTGATATTTTATTCAGCATGCAAAGCTTTCCCTCATGTGGGTGTCCGCAATTCCAAACGCAATATGCTATGATGGTATTCTCAATCTAATCTCAGAAACTAGAGGAACTGTTAGGATTGTCACTTTCAAAATCAGCGTTTGATGAGGTTCCGTATTTGACCAAGGGGTGGGGCGCGGTCAGTAGGATTAGGAGGGGCTATGGATTCATGTAGAAAGGATGGTGTTAATGACTTATGAGGTCAAGTATTCCTCCTCACAGTGTCATGAGAGAAGGTACGGCTTCAGTTTATTAGAGTACTGCTGTCCCCAGGATACTTTACACATGTCCCTCGTTTGGTGTGGTGGTGTGGTGTGTTGTGGTGTGTGTGTGTGGTGTGTGTGTGTGTGCTTCTTACTTCAGGACATCCGTGGCACCACCAAATAGCAAGCCTTCTGTGCTTTCCTAGCAAATGTTGGTCATGGTCACCATTACTTTCTGACTGTGTATTCCTTCTTCTCCATTTCTCCTTCTCATTTGGGTTTCACGTTGCTGTTCTTGATTAAACCTGATGGACGGTGTCAGCAAATTTCTCAGTTTAACTAGTTTGGGTCCAGCACTTGACGAGGTTGACTGCTTGATATTTGAACAAGCTACGCATCACCCCCAAGTTCACGGCCTGATATTTCCTGCTTTGAACTAGTTGGAGTCACAGGACAATCCCTGTGGAGCGCTCACAGGCCAGTGGCAGAATGAATGGGACTCAATGGAGCTATACCCTCAAAATACATTTTTGGATATCAACTTTTGTTTGTGTAATGAGAATTGTGTATTTTCCAAAGGGAGGCTAAGTACAATACACACTGCTGGTGTGTTAGATCTTTTTAAAGTGTTTTTGCTTCTTCAAAAAAGCCTTTTTAAATCCAAATGACGTCATACACATCATGCAAACCTGAGATACTGCTTAGGCAAGGTGCTGAGTCCTCCCTTTTTTTCTTGAGCCATCACAACACAGCTTCAGGATAGGCTCTCCCCTGTCATACTATGCTAGAAAGAGTTTGCTAAATGTTGTTAAGATCACCCGAAATTTCACTCATACGTTCTCAAAGCACAACGGCTAAAGGAGACACATTTAGCTCTAGCTCCATTAGCGTCCATTCATTTTTCCTAGGCCCACATCACCAACAGTGGAACTCTTGTTGATCTGCAACCAAAGTCGGTAACAATGGGCTTAAAAGGGATTTTGAAAGCTTTCAGTAGACGGGCTTTGGTTCTGACCTTTAAATATGAGCCCAAATGCAGTGCGGAATGCCATGTTCATTATTTTTAATCAAAATCAGTCACTGGACTTGTGTCTCAAATGTTTAGCAACTTTTTTCTTTAGTTATTAGACTCTCATCTGTTTTATATAGGCAGAGTAGCTTGGGAGTCTTTGCATTTTTCAATTTCTTTATTTAACGCCTCAACAAAAGTGCAAAAACATTGTCATTTTAACATTAAACAGACAAATTACAACACATACAAAGAAGGGCACAGTGCACCTTTTGCCAAAAAATCCTTTTTGCGTAAAAGGCTTCACCCCAAACAACCCAAAAAAACAAAGGAGAGGAAATTTGGGAAGAAGGTGTAGAAACAACATCAAACACCACAACGCCAAGAAACGATGTTGAAAGAAAAAGAGGAAAAAGAGGTGCATAGACTCACAAAATTATTCCTGGGTAAAGTCATGTTTTAACCACAGAGATCGAGTTGGATAGAGTAGGGAGCCTATCCAGTTTTCTACATCTTTCAAAACATTGTTCAGATCAACAGAACATTTATGCCTAACAATCTGGGTTAAAGCAGGGGCAAACCACAAGCCTAAACACTTTAAACCGCTTAACGAGGGGATGTCAAGGGGTTGCATTGCAAGCAGATCCCGACTTTGCGAGAGCAGGCAGTCTGTTGACCAGTGTATTTTAAAGCCGATAAACTTCCATAATGATACGAGGTGATAGAAGAGACCAAAGAGGGGTTTTCAAAAACAAAAACTTGTCGCAAATACGAGAGGTGAGCTGTGTATTAATCTGCATTTCCACAATAGATAAGTTAATCGGTCCAGAAGGAAGGGCCCCGTAGTTCCATGGTGACTTTCTCTTTTTGCATAGTCCTGTATGTCTGTCACTTCTAAGTGATCAATACGTCTAAAATAGCATGATTCCAACTGACTTGTAATGTGAGTGTAATTCAAGCTGAGTTCATCGTTTGTCACAGTGTTTATCCAAGTTATCTCTGATTCATACAATGGGAATAAAATGTCTGAAGGATTTATTTTTTCAAACAGGTGTCAGGTCTAACTTATACCATCTGAAGATTTTATTGCAGGAATATCTGCAAAATTGTCACTGGACCTTATCTTATGCAAGAGATTAGAATGATTAGAATGTTGCGTAAAGTCTGGAACGTTCGTTAGTGAACTGATGCTGTAGGATTATTTTTTAGTAACAAAAAGTATTAAGCGCCATCTTGGCAGCACGTTGAACAGAACTCTAGTGGCTAACCTTGGAGTCAGAAGTGGAACACCGCTTTTTAAGATTTAGAGTGCAAGAAACCATCTGAAATATTCATAATTCGCCCTTCCATCCGCTGGATATTGGAGAGGCTTATCGGAGCAGCAACACATTCCATCATCCAATCCGGAAGAGCAATCAAGCACACCTGATTAAAATACTCTGAAGGACTGTCAGTTTTGGCGTTTTCTGATTTACACTTTGATCAGCTTGCAATTTTCCTCTTCAAACAATGAAAAGGGAATTGGATAAACGTTTTGCATGTTAAACTGAGATAATGGGCAAAAAAAAAAAAAAAAAAAAAAAAAAAAAAAAAAAAAAAACAACAACTCTCTCCCGCTGTCTCTCTCCAGCACAATCATCACACTCACACACCACACACACCACACACACACCACACCACACACACAAACCACACACACACCCCACCACACAACACATCCCAGTTTTAACCATCTGTACAATATTAGTATAATGTTAAATTTTACAGTGTTACACAAAAACACACACCACCCGACAAACACACACAACACCACACAACACACAACACAAACAACACAAATAGTAGTATAATATGTCATGAAACATCTTACAAGTTTCCTAGTATGTTTGTCTTCAAAAGAATAATTTCGGAAATAGTATTCATCACAATGTGAGTTAAATCAACATTAGAGTATGTGATAAATTTAAAAGTCAAGTCATAAAAATTCATAGTGTAAAAACGCATGTCATAAATAAATAAAAGTATTATATTTACTAGAATATCACAGTCTAGCTTTGTTTTTCTACCGATTGCAAAAATAAAAGTCTTGTAGTAGTTCAAAATATTATATTAAGTAATGTATAACAAATGGATAACAAACTCATGGTATAATATGTCTGAAAACGGTCCTAGTGTATGTACAGTCAAAATAGTAGAGAAAAAGTCATAGAATAGTATGTCGAAAAATGTAAAAAAGTGGTTGAAAAAATCATAGTAAAATTCATACAATAACCAAAAAAAGTTATTTATGGTATGCTGAAAAAAGTCAAAAAGTATATATTCTGAAAAAAGTAGTAAAAAAGTATGATACTTGACTAACATTTTTTTCGGACAGACTTTACTATAACTTTTTTCATAGATCTTATCTTAAATACTATACTATGGAAATTTATCAAATTTTTACATAATTCATAAAAGTAACTGGTATTCACCAATGCGTATGACTTATTTTTTTTATGGTTTTTGACATACTATACTATGACTTTTTATTTTTTTACTTTTTGTGACAAACTATACATATTCCTTTTTATTACTTTTTGACAACTGATGCCCACGTGACTGTTTTATTCTTTTCGACTAACCATCCCATTACTTTGTTAATCCTTATATAGAACTTTTATACTTTTTCTTAATACTATACTAGACATGTATCAATTATGTTTACAGTAATTCACCACAATGTATTCAACATAATACTACTTAGTTTTTACTTTTTTAACACACATACTAGGCGTTTTTTTTTATCACTTTTTCCGATATGAATATCTATGGCTTTTATCAACTTTTTTGACACACAGGCTATGCCTTTCTTATACTTTCTTTACCGTGATTTGTGTCTTTTTCCGTCACATATACTAAACGTTTTTATTCTCTGTTTCCACATGCTATGTGTAACTTTATATTTCTTTTTTTGACATACTATACCTAATACTATTGTTTGACATACTACTGCTACTGGACTATTATTTTTTTTGCTGATTGATCTTTCTATGACTTTATCACTTTTTCTGACATACTTACAATGACTATTTATAACTGTTTTTTATCACACTTTTCGACACACTAACTTTGGTTTCCTTTTTTCAACGTACTTTTATGACTTTTATCACTTTTTCCACAACATTACAATGAACTTTTGATCATGTTTCGACGTAAAACTATGACCTATTTTTGATATCCTATGGACTTTTAATGATTTTTTTAATAAACATACATACTATAACATTATAATTCCGTATTCCAGATTCTGAGTATAGACATAGTTCCAATGAACTGTTGATATAGGGTTTATCCCTCAAACATGCCTTGTAAGTGTTTTTTTTTCACGCCCTTGTGCCCCGCACAGGCCCTCTTTTAACGTCAGCAGTTACTTATAGTACTAGCTGCGAGACCAGAGATTTGCTCCAAACCTCCGCATGTTTTCTTCAGCACATGATCTTAGAGGGCTAAGCCTAATACTACTAGACGAGAATCTGAGTTACCAATAACGTACTTAACATGGTTCTATTTCGTACGGTCACCATTGAAAGTGTTGCTAGTGGGTAAAGGCAAGCTGCTGTACTGCAATGCACACTGTGACACCAAAAAACCACAGTGAGAACGTATTTCTTCATCTCACAATGTACAGTTTTTTTAATAACCAGGTATATTGTTTGCTTTAAAAAAAAACCTGATAGGCTATCTCCAGATGTATCACTTGATGTTGGTTAAGGCCCGCCGCATGGATTCTGAGAGGGTTCCAATTACAACTAAATTCGTCATAATTAATGCAAAGCCCATCCTATGGGCAGTCTGGTGCAGGAGGATGTGAGACATGGCTACCATGTCAATAGCATATCACATGCAGATGGGTAGAATGATGAAAGCGGGGGGGGATTGGGAAGTTTGTTATTACTTATTACCTATGTCTTATTCGTAGAGCTTGAGGTGTAAAGGCGTATTAAATGTATATTTATAAATGAGTAGAGTAGTGAATCTTAGGATGTGGATTCTCCACAAAAAGTTTGTTGTATCAACAGTTTAAGAGTTTTATTGTTTTGCTTTAAAGAGGATTTCATATTGTTGGGGCCCTTATATCATAGGGTTGGATCATTTCAAAGTATGGAAAAATAGTGGATGCTAATCCATATTAGCGCCAGTAGGTGGCAGTAGTAGCTTCCACAGCACCCGTTACACTTCATGAGTGATAGTATATTGATGTCGTGAAAAGTGATGAACAGTCAAAGTTGTCCCCCAAAACGTTGTAGTAATACATTAGTATGCGAAAAAAAGCTTGAAACAATCAACGTAGATGTCAAAATAGTCATAGCTTTAAAAGTGATAAAAAAAATCAAAAAGTAGGTCAAAATAGTCACAGTACTAGTACTGTCAAGAAGGTCATAAAAGTAATAAAAATAAAATTCCTCAAGGTAATGATGGGTTTGTAGCCATGAAAATAGCTAGAAGTCATAGCAGGTATATCAATAAAAAGTCAGATGCAAATGTATAGTATGTCATTGGAATATCAAAGAACAACTCACAAGCAGAGTATGTCATGGTTACTATACGGTTGTCATTAAAAATATCACAAAAGTCATAGTTTATGTACATATCATAAAAAAAGTCATAATTAGATTTATGTGGTCCTTAGAAATTACAATTTCACTCATGTGATATTACCCACATGCCTCAGTACTATACATGCACGTTAAAACAGAGAGATGGTCGCGAGTGGGGGTTGACACTGGCACCTATTCCAGTAACAGTCCAATCACCAACTTTGGTCCGTACGTGGATTTGACCAGCGCCCTCCAGTTCCCAACCCACTCCTACGAAGAGCAACTGCCACCACCCGTTAATATGTAAGACATAAAAAATTGCATCAGTGTTACTGACAATTATGCCTTGTTATTTTTCAGGCAAATAAATACCATTTTTCTCAATCCCCTTGGAAACTTAAGTTTTGACCCTCTCTGCGTACAGTAGGCTGCTGTGAGTGACGTCTTTCCTTGGGATTGGATAGAGATCTACATGTTTACTCCTAGCCTTCTGGAGACTGGATCACATCACATCCACGTTGCAAATCTTTCATGGCTTCTGTGTCCTCAAAAATTGATTTCAAAGTACTCTTGCTAGTTTATAATCCCTTAACGGGTTTAGGTCCAAACTACATTTCGATCTGCGTACAACACTATGACCCCCCCCAGACCTTCAGTCATCTGGACAGGCTACTTCTGTCCCGAGTCAGAAACTTAAACAGGGTGAAGCAGCTTTCAGTTCTATGCTCCTCTATCCTGGAATAAACTCCCAGAACCTGCGATCCGGCTGCTACTCTTCAGTCTTTTAATCAAGGCTGAAGCCTTTCTTTTGATGCTGCCTTGTCTTTACAATGATGCGATTTTCTTTAAATGCTTATCTGCACTAACTTTTATTCTTGTGTTTTATGTGTCCTATGTTTCGATTTTTGTTTTAACTGTCTATTAATGGGTTTTAGTTTAGTTTTTTATTGACTTTATGATTTTTAACGGTTTGTACTTGTGTTTATCGGTTTAATGATTTCGTGTAAAGCACGTTGGAATTGCCCTGTTGCTTGAACATGTGGCTATACAAATAAAGCTGCCTTGCCTTGCCTGCTTCTACTATCTATTAACTTATGTCACTTTAAAAACATGTTATGTAGTATAATGGTGTAAATAGCCCGAATTAATAGATCATGATTACTCTGAGAAACATGATTCAACAGCTTGCCTCAACACAATCCTGTCATTGGCAACAACTCTTTCAAGAACACTATCGGTCAGACACCTGATTGGTAAAAAAAAAAAATCAAGTCATATCCAAAAGTGCTGTCATTCTTCTGTCCCCTGAACACCCAGCAGAACGTTGTACAATTACACACAAGACATCTATTATGAGTACCAACATCATCCTTTCATCCACTCAAATCCTAATTTAAACGTTTCCCATGTCAGTCCACTCAGGCGCTCAATAACCGCTACCTCGACCACAGGATAGGCGACAGCCATAAACAGAAAAAAAAACACAACGCACTCTGACGACTTCCTGCCTCGGAGACACAAAGCCTGGGACAACATCTCGCGGAGGGAACAGAGGGTGTGCTAAGCAATGTCTAATTGCATACATCATGTCTGCACTATTGATAGATATATCTCAGGCGTGAGTCGGTGCCACAGCATGAGAGGGGGCCATCACCATACACGCTTCAAATGTGACACAAGGGGAGAAAATGAAAGTGGAGGTGGTGGTGAGAAGGGGGGTGTGGGGGGGGGGGGTCTGCTGAGTCGGGGAGTGCAGTTGTGAGGTTATTCCAGACATACTTCCTCACATGAGAGCAGGAGTGAGAGGTATCTTCCCTATTACACCACTCAGCGATGAAGAGGAAGGGTGGCTACAAGCTTCATATCTGTCTACTGTCCTTTGTCTTCGCTTCTTGTTGTTTCTGTTGTTTCTTTCTGAGGGATAAGAGACAAAGATGTGTAGAAAAAGGTTTGCAGAGTAGGGAGGAATCTTGACAGTGGAAAAGGGAGGTATTGAAAAGAGGTGAGAGAGTGCTAGGGAGGAAATAATGAGAGTGTAGAGGTGGGGAAATGGGAGGAATAGAGAATAAGAAAAGAGTAGAGACTGGGAGGAAAAAAAGTGGAAAGCAGGTGAAAGGTGAGAGAATGAAATCTGAAAAGGAGGAGAGGTGAGGAGGATGAATAAGGATAAAAAGGGAGAAAAGGAAGAGTGAGGGATGATGCAAAGGAGAGGAAAAACGTCACTGTGATGTGAAAATGTACAACATGAGTTAGTGAAGAAGAGAGGAGAAGGAAAGAAGAAGGAGGCGAGGTTCGTAGAGACAAAAGCTGAAGATGTGACTGACTAATAGGAAACAGGAGAGGAAAATCAGTGGAAAGAAGGAGAGAGGAAGAGGAATGATTGAACAGAGGAAAATGTGAATGAAGAGTACGAGGGAAGATGACAAGAGTAGGAGGTGAAAGACGACTGCGAGGACCCAACTTAAAGGGAAAAACCATTGAACATATAAGAAAACAAAAAAAAACAAAGAAGAACACAGGGAGTTAAGGATAGAAGCAGTGCCGTTTATGTAGAGTGAGTTTGTCCACTCAAAGTCCCATGGGCGCCATATTGTACACCATCATCAGAGACTCAACATTTAGTATAGATTTATTGTTCAAGATAGCATATTTCACAGGAGAGACAGTGTTGCAGATATGCGAAGTATGTTTAATGTAACAGCTCAATAAAAGAGTGTACAAATCTTGGTATCTAAAGACCTCCCGTTGCTATACAAATATTTCGTAAAATCTATATAGGGGTAGAGAACCATCAGATCCTCCCCCCCCCCCGATGAATCTAGACAACGGTGTGGCGACAAAGGAGCCTTTAAGGGACCTGGCCGGAAGGAGGGCTCCGGACCCGTCCAGTGGAGTAGATGATCTGGAGGTGGAAGGGGAGGTGGGGGGTTGCACTCTTCCGCTGCACAACAGCATAAATACAAGGGGAGAAACAGAGTTTAGAAGGGCTGTGACTCTGTGATTGGGCCATTGCCATTTGTGTACAATTCTCTGATGGTTTAGTAGGAAGTGAATGACTCCACAGCTGATTGGAGTTAGGTAGGCATTATTAGGTATTGAGGTCTTCCGAAAGGATTTACACTGTAGAGCCATTTCAATCCGGGAAAGGCTGTCGCGATATGCAACAGTTATACAATGTACATGTTATTTGGATAACTGAATGATAAAGGAGTGCATCATTAAAGTTAGGTCTTTCTAAAGGAAATTACCTGAACTACATTATATATAAGTATTATTAAATGCTCTCTTGAAATAAAATCACTTACTTTCAACCTTAAACAGGACATATAACTGTTATTATTAACGTTTGTCAATATGTAAAAGGGCCCTTACCTGAAATATTCCAGGTATATTACATCTTCTATATTGAATTGGGGGCCTAAGTGGACATGACTAATAGTCTCTGAGCATTGTTTACCGATTTTATGTCTGCTAGCTTACGTACAGGCTAACAATAGCCATAAGCTGTGTGTGTAACATGATATAAAAACAGACCACACCCATCTCTAGTAGCAAAGCTTCATATGTAATATAATAACAATGATAATAACCTACCAACAGGAAACACTATGCCACAGGTCTAGTTGACAGCTTGGGACCAGATAAGGAAAATCCGAAGCAGTTGTAATAGTTCAAGGCAGGCTAGGAAACGCTGTTGCGGTACATAAGCAAACGGGCAGCGTAGCATTAGCTAGCTTTCTAACTTATGAAAAAGCCGAATCACATCCCCATCCAAGCGTGTTCAATTTCCTCCAATTTTACTAATAAACATGAATAAAGCGCCTGGCTCCATCAAGACCAAAAGCTATCTGACTATGGCAGATCAAGACACTTTAGTTCATGGACGCGCTAGGGAAAAAGCTATGCTAGCATAAGGAATTGCTAACCTTCATTCCTTTTTAAAGCAGAGAAAGAATTGACATTTACTCTCACACAATAATTACTAGTAATTTGCCCTCCAGTTTGCTTGTTAACATTCATCTCCCACACTTTTCCTTTTTGGTTCACAGTGGGTATTCTTTTGACGCTTTTTTCTGTTTTCATGCAGACAAACACGCAGCCGTGGGCATTTTTTACAAAGGGATTGATGTTCATTTGATAATTCATTACATTTTTTTCACTATCCATCATCTATCCCTCCTCTATTTATCCGCTTATTCGGTATATGGTCGCGGGGGCCGCCGCTCCAGCCAGGGAACCTCACATACTTTACCATTACCGCCACATCAACCAGCTCCGCTGGGGGAAATCCCAGTCGTTCTCCTGGACAGGTTGGAGACAGTAACTCTCCCACGTTGTGCCTGGGTCGTCCCAAAGGCCTCATCCTGGCTGAATGTGCTGGAACACCTCCTAGGTAGGCACCAGGAGGCATCCTACCAGATGCCCCGAACAACACCTCAAACTGGCTCCTTTTGAAGCGAGAGGACAGCGGCTCTACTCATCCAGCCCTCCTCTATGACGGTGCGTCTCACCCTATCTCTAAGGGGATGCCAACACCTTCCTGAGGAAAACCCATTTCGGCTTTACCTGGATACTTCTTTGGTCATGAGACCAACCCTTCATGACCATAGGTTTGAGAGTAGAGAACAAAAATCGACCGGTAGATCGGAGCTTTGCCGTCTGGCTCAGCTCTTTATTATGCCACACGTGGATAACTGACATGAAATTCTGCACCGCTCGCCCCTCCATATCTCGACCAATCTCCTGCTCCATGGTCCCTCACTTGCGAACAAGACCCCAAGGTATTTTAACTCCTTCACTTAGAATAAGGACTCATTTTTTCTACTGAAAGGCACTCCTCATTTCCTGCTGAGAACCATGGCCTCAGATTTAGAGGTGCGACTTCATCCCAGACGCTTCACACTCGGGCTGCGAATGATCCATTTGAGTGCGAAGTCACATTCCGTGATGCCATCAGGACACATCATCTGCAAAAAGCAGCGATGAGATCCTGAGCCCACGCAAATTGCAACCCTCCCCACACAAACTACACCCAGATATCTCTGTCCATAAATATTACAAACAGGCATTGGTGGACCAAGCGCCAACCTGGCGGAGGCCAACCCCTCACCTGGAAGACGTCTGACTTACTACGGAGAACCCGGTCACAGCTCATCGCTTGGTCATACAGAGATTGGATGGCCTGGAGGGACCCCCTCACCCCATACTCCCACACGTCTATTGACTCTCTGGTGAGACCCGGTCATGCCAACCTTTTCGAATCCACAAAACACATAGACTGGTTGGCATGCTCCCAGGCTCCCTCCAGGCCCTTGCGAGGTGAAGATACGATCCGTTTTTTCGATGACTAGACGGAATCACCATGGTGTCCTCTCACTCCAAGGTTTTGACCTATCAGGCCAAACCCTCCTTTCCAGCACCTTGGAGTACACACAGGGAGCTGAGAAGTGTGTACCCCTTAATTGGCACACACCCTTGGTCCCCCTCTTTTGAAGAGGGGAACCACCACGGGGTCCACCACTCCATAGGCACGGTTCCCAGACTGTCCACGTAATGTTAAAGTGTCAAACCAGTGTCAATTCAAGACAGCCCCTCTACCACCAAGAGCTTCAGATTTCTGGACGGCTTCATAACATGCCCTGGGGGCTTACCCCTGTGGAGTTGTTGAACTACCTCACGCAATTCACCAGGGGAATAAGAACGATACAATCCACCATCATCCCCCCTGCCTCACCACAGAGAACGGGGGAGTCAGTGGATTAGGAGTTCCTCAAAGTGCTTCCTCCCACCAGCTCTATTACCTCCTCGTTGAGGTCACAACGTCCTATCCCTTGCCGTAAACAACCTGAAGGATTCCCCCGCTTCCACCTCTGCCGGTAGTGGGAGCGGAACGTTTGTTCCAGAAGCACCTTGGTGCCGACCGAAATGTCCTCGCCAGTCTCTCCGAACTTCGCCCAGTCTGTCTTTGGCTCTGTCATAACACGAGGCTGCAGCCCTGTCGGGCACCATCGGTACCTGTGTAACTGTCTTCCGAGTCCCTGGGTTAAACCATAATCCAAGTAAAGACCTCTTCTTCAGTCGGATGGGTTCCCTGACCACCAGTGTCCGACCTGGGTCTCTTGGGTTATCGCACCTTGATCGGCACCTCCACCCTAAGACCACAGCATCCACCGCCCGCATTTCAGCATGGAAATTTGAACATTGTCCACTAGGTTCAATGCCCCCCAGCCTAACCAAGGTATGGCACGATAAAAGCTCCGCCGGAGGTGTGAGTTGGAAAAGTCTGTTGGACAGAGGACCTCCCAGACGGTCCAATTTACCAGCACTGCCCGTTTTGGGCGTAACCAGGTCCGTCCAAAGTCCACCCCCATCCCGACCCAATCACCACCCAGATGGTGATCAGTTTGACAAGCTTTGCCCTACTCAACCAGTGTACACAAAATCTTACGGCCAGATCAGATGATAGCGCTTGTAAAATCGAGTATTTATCCTCTGGCCTAGGGTGCTCTGCGTACCACGTTACACTTATGAAGACATCCTATGCCTATCCCCTGGTATTTTGTTAAACAACCATGACTAGGCGTAGTCAAGAACCACCTTGTCGAGTCCCAACAACACACACACCAC
>NC_045744.1:28252984-28270126 GCF_008692095.1 Etheostoma spectabile
CCTCATACAACAAACTTTGAAAACGGGTCATAATTGCCCCGAGGACAACACAAGGGTTATGTAACATTTATGTATGTTGGTTGTGTTTGTGTTTCACCCTGCGAAGTGGTTTAGTCAAATTTAGGTCAAGTTCAGAACTGATACATACATTTTTGTTAAATTTCAAAGTGTTCATTCAGCTATCACAGCTGTTGTCGTTTAGTTAAGTCCACAGGGTTCAATCTTTTACTCTTTTCCTGTCAAAACCACACTTTGTCTATCTTCTACATCTACACTGTCAGATGATTACCATGTTCATCAACGTCCTCCATAAGCTCTGCTATAGGGCTCGAGACTGTCAGGAAACTACCAAATATATTCTGTATTTTTAATGAACTGTAAATAGTTTTGCAAGTTAGCTTCAGGATCATTTTCACTGTCAGTCAAGACAGAAGATGAGGACGAACCATGTAGAAAACCTGACTCAGTTACTTGTATTTACTGCAAGAGTACCCCTTCTGTATCATAGCTATTCAGCACTCTGCATTCTCAGATGACTAATTGTACAAAACATAAGAGACCTATGGTAAACTGGAAACTGTACTTCTTATGTTCACTGATATTTCATTGTTTGCCTTGAAAAAAGGGGAACCCGCACAGGGGCCGCTTTACCAATCACCTCTTGAACTAGGAAACCATGATACATTACACGAAACCAACCAGAAGTATCACAAAAATAGGGCGTGAGTATCTTGTTTTTTATGTCAGGGCCACGCTTTTAATTTGACACTGAACTTCGAGTACTTTACTATATTGCCACCAGTGATTAAACACTAGAAACACACCTTAAACATTTGACTACAAGATCTCAAGTCGAGCTCTGTACCTGTCCCTGTGCGCATGTGGGCTTATAAGCGTGTGCAGGGGTGATGTAAAGAGTATGCCTGCCTTAAGCGTTTCTAGAGGTTGTAAGAGAGGTGCTTGTTTAGTTCTGTAGACATACAAGAACAATGACAGTTTAGTGACATCTTCCAAATCATTTGAAGGTGAAACATTATCCAGGTTTTCTGAGTTACGTTTATTGACATCACGTTTGTTTTTATTACAATTATTTCTATTAGTACGATGTGGTTACACGTCTGATACTACCTGCAAGGTAGTTAAAACTTTATTAGAATGAGGTAGTTTTGTATTTCACCCTGCAAGGTGGTTTAGTCATGTCAGATGAAAACAATGTGTTTGTGTGTTTGTATGTCTAAGTCTAACTGTTCATTAGGCAATGATCGCGTTTGTGGTTGTCTTTCAGTCTACCCATGTCGGGCAGACATTTTACTTGTTTCATGTCCTTTTTCCAGCTGACCTGGTTGCTAGGTTACAGATGATGGAGCCATTGGACAGGTTAGACATGGAGAGCAGAAGCAGAGGGTGTGACCTGTGGTCTCTCTCCTCCTCGACTGCAGGTGTGGGTGTCACATCTAAAGGTGCTGTTAATGTGAGAGTCCTGTGCTCGCAGCTCACTGCAGGTTACACCAGACGAGCTGCTGGACCCAGAGTCCACTGACAGAATAACTGGAGACACTGGATCTGAGGGGGGAGGCAGGTGGAAGTTTAGAAACATGGCAGCAGAAACTCTCCATCAGTGTCAGATTGTTATAACCTCACCTTGGACTGTGATCTTGTATCCAGTTATTTGTTTGTCTGTCTTCCAGACAGTACTGCAGTATAAACTCACTGTTGCCTCTTGTAGATTCTTCGTTTCACAGAGTATTTCTCAGCACCTCAATCCTTCCAGAGTAACCACTAAAGATTGATTGGTTTTGCAGCAGCATCAAATCGTACGAAATTAACTTTTATGAATCTCCAGAAACTAAATCTCACAGAAAATGAGCTATTGTGACATTCAGAAACACGTCCTCTCCCTTCTTCACAAACCAGAGTCTCAGCTCTGGGCTCTGGAAACAGTAGACACATGGATCTATCGATCGAAAACAACCACCTAATTATTAAAGATTTCAGTCAATACTCATTTATGTACCTCATGTATGACATACTGCCAGCGGATCTGCATTATCTTTAAAAATACATTTTAATAAAATAAAAACAAAAAATCTTCACACATTCTATTCAAGGACTACGACCACTAATAATATTAACTTTAACCACAGCTGGCCCAGGATAGAGGGGAAAACTACGCAATCCCTAACCTTTAAATCTTTTAAGTTCTACTGGTAACTGAATTTTTTTTTATCTACAGAAAGAATGGAAATATTGATTGAAATTAAATTACTTTACTCCTGTTACATTATTTTTAGAAATCAGTCCCTCTACTTAGATATGTGACCATTTAGTTCATTTCATCACAAAGAAAAGCTAATTCAATTCACTCCTGACGTGTGTATCAGTAATCATAAGAAGAAATCTGAAGCGACCCTGTGGTGCTCGTTTCATAAAGAAGCCTTTCGTATCATGGCTGTATCTGTTGATCAGACGTTACCAGACTTCAGAGTTCTGATCCTACCTTGTGCCTCTATGCAGACCAGCAGTCCCAGTATCACAAAGATAGACATGTCAGAGTCTCCGTCCAGTTATCCTGCCTGACTGCACGGTGATGTTGTGTTTCTAACAGACACACATGGGTTTAACGTGTCCAATTTCCTGTCAAAACCACACCTATCAGAATATTACCATGTTCATGAACTCTCTATGACGTTCCTCTCTAAGCTCGGCATAAGGCTCCAGATCTGTTGAGAAAACGACGGATTTAAATTCAATCCTCATCAAGGAGCATTTGAACATTGAAGTGTGAAAACATGCTAAACAGAGTAATGCAGCTCCTTTGGGTAATTTAAAAAAATAGTAGCACTAATTAGTGTTTTGTTTTTAATCAACTTAGGAGGACTAATTTTGCAAGTTTCTCCCGATATCATCATCTGTACTAGAACAGAATACAATAACAGAAAACCCCCAAAAGTGATTACACATAAAGGATAGTGAATCTTCTGTTTTTTATGCACTACTTTAATTTTGAGTATTTTGAGTACTTTACATTGCACCAATGATGTATAACAACAAGGACAACCTGAAACACTTGGACACAGGAGTCTCAAGTGCGAGCTCTGGACCGGTTCCATGTGCAGCAGTGGCTATAGCGATGTGAGCGGTGATTAAAGAGTATGCATCGTAGTCAACACCCACTCAGAGATAAACAACAAGTTGCCAAAGCTTCACACACCCTTTCAGATGTTAAGAGTCTGTATCTGCAGATACATCCAGAATCAAGCATCATCACATCTTCGAACAAGGTTTTTGAGTTAGGTTTTAGGTTTTTGACTTACAATTTTTCACTATAATTTATTTGTACTAGTTACATTGGTTGCGTTGTACTACTGATACAGGTACTCAACCTCGAAGACTTGGGTCAGTGGTTTCGGTCAGGACTCTAGACCAAACATTTTCAGTCAGAAAACTCACATTTGAATGACTTATTAGTTTATGTCATCAGATACAGCAGGAAATTGCAATCACGACTATCACTCCCCAGTTTGGTTTAAACATGAATTGTGGAAGTGATGATAAAGTAGCTGACCTGCATCAACACAGTGGGGCTCGAAAGCCGGCAAGCGATCCAAGTTGCAGGGCAGCAGCAGCACTGCAAAGCCACCTAGTGGGTAAATTGTGCTCTTTAAATAGGACTGCCAAATTATGGGGGTGTGTTTGGTAAATGATAAGGGACAGTGATGGCACTAGTCGTGTGTGCATAGTGCGTCAGTGACTTCCTATTCTAGCTCGCGGCGTCTTTCCCAGATACGTGGGTATAAATATGTCAGGTGGTGATATGCTTTTAGTTGTTTGTTTTTCTAACCCCATTATCACATCTTTCAGTTAAATTCACATCCTATTGCCTGTTGATGCCTCTGAAAGGCCTGACATTTGGTGTCATTTTCATTTTGCATGTATGTAGTCACATTTTTGTCACTGTTTCGGTAATAATAATGGAAAGGTGTTAGTTTCTTGTGAACTTACACCTTGTGAAAAACGTAAAGAGGTTTTACTTCAGAGAATCACACGACAAATCTTGATTCTGACCTACAGTGAAAGCGAGTGAGATAGAAGCAAACTGTCAAACAAACAATGAGAGATTTGGCTTTGATGGCTCCTCTGCATGCATTTTACTCATAACTCTTCCACAAGTCCACAAAGCCTGATCTCAACCATTGGAGCGGATAATAATCTTCATGCTCAACTCCAGGTAGTGGATGCAGCATGTTTCTTCCAACAGAATGAATGTTTGGCATTAGCTTTCGTGCTGTTTAAATTTAGGAATGCTTTGAAGGCTCAAACGCTGCCTTGCATATTTGCAGGTCTAGGTTTGAGGCTGGACTCAGCCCTGCCAAACCTTGTACTAAACCCGAAGCAGTTCACAGACCGCTGGTTGGTTGATTGCCATCTCACTAATCTCTGAAATTTATAAACTCTCTGTGAAAGAAGAGCTTTAGATGCATTAACACTAAGAGGACAATCTCGCCACCAGTGTTTCACCTCATCAGCTGGATTTTACAACAGACTTGAAATTAATCCATTTAAATAGTGAGGGAGAATGCAACATTCGATACATATGCATTGTTAAAACTGCTGAAAGATGTGAACTCAATGCACAGAGAAAGGTCTCTATATAAGCCAGGACCTCATTGTCATCCCGTGTAAATTATTCACATCTACTACTTGTGCAGTAGATTTGCATATATTTACAGAGTTTGATATTTTTATTACAGCATGCAAAGCTTTCCCTCATGTGAGGTGTCCAGCATCCAAACTGCAATATGCTATGATGGTATTCATCAATCTAATCTCAGAAACTAAGGAACTGTTAGGATTGTCACTATCAAAATCAGCGTTTGATGAGGTTCCGTATTTGAGCCAGAGGGGCGGTAGAGGGCCGGGAGTCAGTGGATTAGAGCTATGGATTCATGTGAAAGGAATGGTGTTAATGACTATGAGGTCAAGATTCCTCCTCACAGTGTCAGCTTTGAGGAGAAGGTACGGCTTTCAGTTATTAGGCACTGTCTGTCCCACAGGATACTTTACACATGTCCCGTCGTTTTGGGTGTGGGGTTGGTGTGTTGTTGTGTGGTGTGTGTGTGTGTGTGTGGGCTTCTTCTTATCGAGGATCCGTGGCACCACCAATAGCAAGCCTTCTGTGCTTCTAAGCAAATGTTGTCAGGTCCCATCTAGCTTTTCGAGCGTGTATCCTTCTTCTCTCATTTCTCTTCTCATTTTGGTTTCCGTTGTGTTCTTGATTACCGATGACGGGTCAGCAAAATTATCTCAGTTTAACTAGTTTGGGTCCAGCACTTGACGAGTTGACTGCTGATATTTGAACCAAGCTACGCATCACCACCAATCACTGTCCTGATATTTCCTGCTTCTGGAACTAGTTGCGAGTTCCACGACATCCACTTGGAGCGCTCACAGGCCAGTGGCAGAACTGAATGGGACTCATGGAGCTATACCCCTCAAAATACATTTTTGTCTGGATACAACTTTTTGTTTGTGTAATTGGAATTGTTGTATTTCCAAAGGGAGCTAAGACAATACACCCTGCTGGTGCTGTTAGATCTTTTTAAAGTGTTTTTGCTTCTTCAAAAAAGCTTTTAAATCCAAATGACGTCATACACATACATGCAACCTGAGATACTGCTTAGGCAAGGGCTGAGTACCTTCCCTTTTTTCTCTCTGAGCCATCACAACACAGCTATCAGGATAGCTCTCCCTGTCATACAGATGCTAGAAAGAGTTTGCTAATGTTTTAAAGATACACTCCGAAATATTCACTCATACGTTCTCAAAGGCACAACAGGCTAAAGGAGACACATTTAGCGTCTACCCATTAGCGTCCCATTCATTTTCCTAGGCCCACATCACCACACAGTGGAACTCTTGTGATCTGCAACCAAAGTCGGTAACAATGGGCTTAAAAGGATTGAAACAGGCTTTCAGTAACGGGCTTTGGTTGAACCTTTAAATATGAGCCCAAATGCAGCTGCGGAATCCAATGTTCTTAATGTTTTAATCCAAAATCAGTCTGGACGGTGTGTCTCAAAATGTTAGCAACCTTTTTCTTTAGTTATAGACTCTCATCTGTTTTATATAGCAGGAGTGCTTGGGAGTCTTTGCATTTTTCAATTTCTTTATTTAACGCGCTCAACAAAAGTGCAAAAACATTGTCATTTTACATTAAACAGACAAATCACACACATACAAAGAAGGGCACAGGCACCTTTTGCCAAAAAATACTTTTTTGCGATAAAAGCTTCACCCCAAACACCCAAAAAAAAGGAGAGGAAATTTGGGAAGAAGTAGAAACACTCACAACACCACAACGCAAGAACGATGTCTGAAGAAAAAGAGGAAAAAAGAGGTAGCATAGACTCACAAAATTAATTCCTGGGTAAGCATGTTTTAACCACCAGAGATCGAGCTTGGATATGAGTTAGGGGGAGCCTATCCATTTTTCTACCTCTTTCAAAAACATTGTTAGATCAAACAGAACATTTATGCCTAACAATCGGGTTAAAGAAGGGGACAAACCACAATGCTAAACATTTAAACCGTTAACATGGATGTCAAGGGGTGTGCATTGCAAGCAGATCACCAGACTTGCGAGAGCAGTGCAGTCTGTGACCAGTGTATTTTAAAGCCTGATACAACTTCCATAATGATACGAAGGTGAGTGAAGAGACCAAAGAGGGGTTTTCAAAAAACAAAAAATGTCGCGCAAATACTGGAGGTGAAGCTGTGTATTAAATCTGCATTTCCAAATAGATAAGTTAATCAGGTCCAGAAGGAAGGGCCCCGTAGTTCATGGGTGACTTTCTCTTTTTGCATAGTCCTTATTCTGTCACACTTCTAAGTGATCAATACGTCTAAAATAGCTGATTCCACTGGGGCTGATAATTGAGTGTAATTCAAGCGAGATTCATCGCATTGTCACAGTGGTTTATAACCAAAGTTATCTCTGATTCATACACATGGGAATAAAATGTCTGAAGGATTTATTTTTTCAAAAACAGGTGTCAGGTCTAACCTTATCCAATCTGAAGATTTTATTGCGGAATATCTGCCAAAATTGCACTGTGCCTTAATCTTATGGCAAGAGATTAGAATGATTAGAATGTTGGTAAATGTCTGGAACTTCGGTATGAACTGCATGCTGTAGGATTTATTTTTTAGTAACAAAAAGTATTAAAGCGCCATCTTGGCAGCACGTTGAACAGAGTACTAGTTGGTAGAGATTGGATCAGACAGATGAACACCCTTATCTAAAGAAATTTAGAGCAAAAGATCCATTGAATATTCAACAATTCTTCCCCCACGCTGGAATATCTGGAGAGGTTATGGAGCAGCAACAATTCCATCCCAATCCGGAAGAGCAACAAGCACACTGATTAAAATACTCTGAAGGACGTGTCATTTCGGCGTTACTTCGATTTAACTTGATCAGCTTGCAATTTTCCTCTTCAGTAACATGAAAAGGGAATTGTGATAAACGTTTGCATGTTAAACTGAAGATAACTGGGCGAAAAAAAAAAAAAAAAAAAAAAAAAAAAAAAAACAACAAACTCTCTCCCTCTGTCTCTCCACACACAACCAATCAACTCACACACAACACACACACCACACACACACACCACCACACACACAAAACACACCACACCCCACCCACAACAATCCCAGTTTTAAACATCTGTAAATATTAGTATAATGTTAAATTTTACAGTGTTACACAAAACACAAAACACCACGACAAACACACACACACCACACACACCCACACACACACAACACAAATAGTAGTATAATATGTCATGAACATCTCTACAAGTTTCTAGTATGTTGTTCTTCAAAAGATAATTTCGGAAATAGTATGTCAATCAAATGTGATAAAGTCAACATTATGAGTATGTGATAAAATGTTAAAAGTCAAGTCATAAAAAATTCATAGTGTAAAAACAGTATGTCATAAATAATAAAATATTATATTTACTAGAATTCCAGTTATTTGTTTTACTACCCGATTGGCAAAAATAAAAGTCTAGTAAGTAGTGTCAAACTAGTTATATTATAGTATGTAATAAAAATGGATAAAAATCATGGTATAATATGTCTAAAACGGTCTAGTGGTAGTAAGTCACAAAATAGTAAAAAAAGTCTAGAATAGTATGTCGAAAAATGTAAAAAAAGTCGTGTTGAAAAAAAATCATAGTTAAAAAATTCCATACAATAACCAAAAAAAGTTATTGTATGGTATGCTGAAAAAAGTCAAAAGTATAGTATCTGAAAAAAGTAGTTTAAAAAAGTAATAGTACTCGTACTATCATAATTTTTTGGACAGACTTTACTATAACCTTTTTCATAATTATCTTAAATACTATACTATGGAATTTATCAATTATTTTACAGTAATTCTAACAACGTAACTGGTATCAAACCAATGCGTAGACTTATTTTTGTTATTACTTGGTTTTTGACATACTATACTATGACATTTTTATTTTTTTACTTTTGTGACAAACTATACACTGATCCGTTTTTATTACTTTTTGACAACTGAGCCCATGACTTTTTATTACTTTTCGACTAAACCATCCCATCTTTGTTATCCTTATATAAACTTTTATACTTCTTTCTCTAATACTATACTAGACATGTTATCAATTATTTACAGTAATTCACACAATGGTATTCAACATATACTATTGTTTTTACTTTTGTTAACACACATACTAGGTACTTTTTTTTTTATCACTTTTTCCCGATAAATATACTATGCTTTTATCATTTTGTTGACACACAGCTATGCCTTTCTTATACTTTTCTTTTTAACCGTGATTTGTGTCTTTTTTCCGTCACAACTATACTAAACGTTTTTATTCTCTGTTCCACATGCTATTGTACTTTATATTTCTTTTTTTGACATACTATACCTACAACTTTTTGACATACTTGCTCTGACTATTATTTTTTTTGCTGATTGCACTTTCGATGACTTTATCACTTTTTCTGACATACTCATACAAGACTATTTAAACTGTTTTTTTATCACACTTTTCGACCATAAACTTTTGGTTTCTTTTTTCGAACGTACTTTATATGACTTTTATCACTTTTTCCAACATACTAACAATGACTTTTATCATGTTTCGACGTATATAACTATGACCTATTTTTGATATCCTATGGACTTTAATGATTTTTTTAAATAAACATACATACTATAACATATAGATTCCAGTATTCAAGATTCTGAGTATAGACATAGTTCCAATGAACTGTTGCTATAGGGTTTATCCACTCAAACATGCCGTTTGTAAAGTGTTTTTTTTTCACGCCCTGTGCCCCGCACAGGCCTCTTTTAACGTCAGCAGTTACTGTATAGTACTAGCGTGCGAGACCAGAGATTTGCTCCACAACCTCCGCTTTTTCTTTCAGCACATGAATCTTAGAGGGCTAAGCCTATACTCTAGAGAGAATCTGAGTTCCAATAACGTACTTACATGGTTCTATTTCGTACGGGTCACCATTAGAAAGCTGTTGCTAGTGGGTAAAGGCAAGCGGTGTACTCAATGGCACACTGTGACACCAAAAAACCACAAGCTGAGAACGTATTCCTCTTCATCTCACAATGTACAGTTTTTTACGTAATAAAGGTTATATTGTTTTGCTTTAAAAAAAACCTGATAGGCTATCTCCAATGCTATCACTTGATGTTGGTTAAGTCCCTGGCCGCATGGATTCTGAGGGTTCGCAATTACAACTAAATTCATCATATTAATGCAAAGCCATTCCTCATGGGCAGCTGGTGCAGGAGGATGGGACATGGCATACCAGTCTAATAGATATCACACAGGAGCGGTAGAATGATGAAAGCGGGGGGGGATTGCGAAGTGTTCTATTACACTTATATATATGTCATTTCGTAGAGCCATTAAAAGGCGTATAAATGTATTTATTTTATTTAATCTAGAGTATGAAAAAGTAGTAGAATCTGGTGTGGATTCTCCAAAAAAGTTTTTGTGACTACACAGTTTAAGATTTTATGTTTTGCTTTAAAGAGGACTTTCATATTTTGGGCCCCTTTATCATAGTTGTGATCATTTCAAAGTATGGAAAACTAGGACATGCAATCCATATTGCGCCAGTAGGTGGCAGTAGTAGCTTCCACAGCACCCGTTACACTTTCATGAGTCATAGTATATTGATGTCCGTGAAAAAGTGATGACAGTCAAAGTGTCCCCCCAAAAACGTTGTAGTATACAGTAGTATGCGAAAAAAAGCTTGAAACAATCAAACGAGAATGTCAAAAAATAGTCATAGCATTTACAAAGTGATAAAAAAAATCAAAGAAGTAGGTCAAAATATCACAGTAATAGTCTGTCCAAGAAGGTCATAAAAGTAATAAAATAAAATTCCTCAACGGTAATGACTGGTTTGTAATCCATGAAAATAGCTAGAAGTCATAGCAGGGTATATCATAAAAGAGTAGCAAATGATAGTATGTCATTGGAATATCGAAGAAAACTCCAGCAGAGATGTCTGTATACTATGGTGTCATAAAAAATCACAAAAGTATAGTTTATGTACATAGTTCATAAAAAAGTCATAATTAGATTTATGTGGTCCTTAGAAATTACAATTTCACTCTGTGATATTACCCAACATGCTCAGTACTATTACATGCACCGTAAAACAGAGAGATGTCCGAGTGGGGGTGACTGGCACCTATTCCAGCTACAAGTCAACACCAATACTTTGGTCCGTACGTGGACTTTACCAGCGCCCCTCCAGTTCCCAACCCACCTCCTACGGAAGGAGCAACTGCCACACACCCAGGAATATGTAAGACCATAAAAAAATTGCATCCAGGGTACTTGACAATTTATGCCTTGTTTATTTTTCAGGCAAATAAAATCCATTTTTCTCAATCCCCTTGGAACTTAAGTTTTGACCTCTCTGCGGTACAGTAGTGGCTGCTGTGTAGTGAAGTCTTTCTTGGGATGTGATAGAGATCTACATGTTACTCCGCATTCTGGAGACTGGATAACATCCATCCCGTTGTTAAATCTTTCACATGGCTTCTGTGTCTCAAAAATTGTTTCACAGTACTCTTGCTAGTTTTAAATCCCTTTAACGGTTTAGGTCCAAACTACATTTGATTGCGTACTACATATGACCCCCCCCAGACCTTCAGGTTCATCTGGACAGGCTAATTCTGTCCCAGAGTCAGAACTATAAACGGGTGAAGCAGCTTTCCAGTTTCTATGCTCTCATATCCTGAATAAACTCCCAGAACCTGTGATCCGCTGCTACTCTCAGTCTTTTAAATCAAGGCTGAAGCCTTTCTGTTGATGCTGCCTGTCTTTACAATGATGTCGATTTTCTTAAATTCTTATGCTGCCTTAACTTTTATCTTGTTTTTTATGTGTCCTATGTTTCATTTTTGTTTAACGTCTATTAATGGTTTTATCAGTTTTTATTGCTTATGATTTTTAACGGTTTGACTTGTGTTATCGGTTTAATGTTTTCTGGTAAAGCACGTTGAATTGCCCTGTTGCTGAAATGTGCTATACAAATAAGCTGCCTTGCCTTCCTTTCACTACTATCTATTAACTTATGTCATTTAAAAACATGTCTATTAGGATAATGGTGTAAATAGCCCGAATTAAAGATCATGATTGACTCATGAGAACAGTTGATTCAAAGCTTTTCCTCACACAATCTGTCATTGGCAACACTCCAAGAACCACTATCGGTCAGACACCTGATTGGTAAAAAAAAAAAAAAAAATCAAGTCATATCCCAAAAGTGTCTGTCAATTCTTCTGTCCCTGAACCCAGCAGCCAACGTTGGTACAATTACACAAAGGACATCTATTATGAGTACCAACATCATCCTTTCATCCACTCAAATCCTAATTAAACGTTTCCCTTGTCAGTTCCCTCAGGGCGCTCAATAACCGCTCCTCGACCACAGGATGGCGACAGCCTTAAACAGAAAAAAAAACACAGCACTCTGACGACTTCCTGGCCTCGGAGACACAAAGCCTGGTGACATAAATCATGCGGAGGGAACCAGAGGGTGTGCAAGACCAATGTCCTGAATTGCATACATCATTCTGCATAATCTGATGATATATCTCAGGCTGTGATTCGGTGCCACAGCATGAGAGGGGGCCATCACTCATACGACGCTTCAAATGTGAACAAGGGGAGATAAATGAAAGTGGAGGTGGTGGTGAGAAGGGGGGTGTGGGGGGGGGGGGTCTGCTGGGCGCGGGAGTGCAGTGCTGAGGTTATTCCAGACATTATTCCTCATGAGAGCAGGAGGAAGATCTTCCCTATTACACCACTCAGCGATGAAGAGGAAGGGTGGCTAAAGCTTCTATCTGTCTACTGTCCTTGTCGTTTTCGCTTTGTGTTGTTCTGTTGTTTCTTTCTGAGGGAAAAGAGACAAAGATGTGTAAGAAAAGGTTTGCAGAGTAGCGGGAGGACTGACAGTGGAAAAGGGAGTATTGAAAAGAGGTGAGAGAGTGGGGAGGAAATAATGAGAGTGTAGAGTGAGAGGAAAATGGGAGGAATAGAGAATAAGGAAAAGAGAGGACTGGGAGGAAAAAAAGGGAAGCGGTGAAAGGTGGAGAGAATTGAATCTGACAAAGGAGGAGAGTGTGAGGAGGATGAATAAGAGAAAAAGGGAGAAAGGAAGAGGACGGGATGATGCAAAGGAGGGAAAAAGCACTGTGATGTGACAAAATGTACAACATGAGTTAGGAAGAAAGAAGGAGAAGGAAAAGATATGAAGGAGGCGAGGTTCCTGTAGAGACAAAAAGCTGAAGGATTTGACTGACGAAAGGAAACAGGAGAGGATAATCAGTGGAAAGAAGGAGAGAGGAAGTAGGTAATGAGTTGAACAGGAAAATGTGAATGAAGAGTAACAGAGGAGAGACTGACAAGGAGGGAGGTGAAGAGATGACGAGGACCCACACTTAAAGGGAAAACCATTGAATATTAAGAAAACAAAAAACAGAAGAACACAGGGGAGTTAAGGATAGAATCAGTGCCAGTTTATGTAGAGAGTGTTGTCCAACCTCAAAGTCCCATGGGCGCCATATTGTACACCATCATCAGATGACTCAACATTAGAAGATTTATTGTCAAGATAGCATATTTCACAGGAGATACGTTGCAGATATGCGAATAGGTGTTTAATGTACACAGCTCAATAAAAGGATGTACAAATCTTGGTAACTAAGATCCCTTGCTATCAAATATTTCGTAAATCTATATAGGGGTTAGAGAACCATCAGATCCTCCCCCCCCCCCGAATGAATCTAGACAACGCGTGTGTGGCGACAAAGGAGCCTTTAGGGACCTGGCCGGAAGGAGGGCTCCGGACCTCCAGCTGGAGTAGATGACTGGAGGTGGAAGGGGAGGTGGGGGGGTTGCACTCTTCGCTGCACAACAGCATAAATAGCAAGGGGAGAAACAGATTAGAAGGGGCTTTGACTCTGTGAATTGGCCATTGCCATTTGTGTACATTCTCTGATGGTTTAGTAGGAAGTGATGCCTCCACAGCTGATTGGAGTAGGTAGGCATTATTAGGTATTGAGGTCCTTCCTGAAAGGATTTACACTGTAGAGACATTTCAATCCGGGAAAGGCTAGTCGCGATATGCAACAGTATACAAAAGTACATGTCATTTGGATAACTGAATGATAAAGGGTGCATTCATTAAAGTTAGGTCTTTCTAAAGAATTACGCTGAACTACATTATATATAAGTATATTAAATGCTCTCTTGAAATAAAATCACTTAACTTTCAACCTTAACAGTACATATAACCTGTTATTATTAACGTTTGTCAATATGTAAAAGGCCCTACCTGAAAATATCCAGGTATATTACATCTTCTATATATGAATTGGGGCCTAGCTGATCACTTGACAATAGTCCTCTGAGCAGTTGTTTACCATTTAATGTCTGCTAGCTACGTACAGGCTAACAATAGCCAGTTAGCTGGTAGTGTAACATAATAAACAACCACACCCATCTCGTAGAGCAAAGCTTCATATTTAATTCAATAAATGATAATAGCACGCTACCAACAGGAAACACTATGACACAGGTCTATGTTGACAGCTTGGACCAGATAAGGAAAAATCCGAAGGCAGTTGTAATATTTCCAAGCAGGCTAGGCATAACGCTGTTGCGGATACAAAGCAAACGCAGCGTAGCATTACTAGCTTTCCTAAACTTATGAACAAAGCCGAATACATCCCCATCCCAAGCGGTGTTGCAATTTCCCTCCAATTTACTATAAACATAATAAAGTGCGCCGGGACTCCATCAAGACCAAAAGCATACTGGATATGGCAGATCAAAGACACTTTAGGTTCATGGCGCGCTAGGGAAAAAGCTATGCAGCATAAGGAATTGCTAACTTCATTCCTTTTTAAAGCAGAGAAAGAAATTGACTTTACTCTCACACAATAATTAATAGTAATTTGCCCTCCAGTTTGCTATGTTCACATTCATCTCCCACACTTTCTTTTTTGGTTCCATGGTATTCTTTGCCGCTTTTTCTGTTTTCATGCAGACAACACGCAGCGTTGGCATTTTTTACAAGGGATTGTATGTATATTTATTAATATCATTACATTTTTTTCACTATTCCATCCATCTATCCCTCCTCTTTTATCCCTTATCCGGTATCTGGTCGCGGGGCACGCCGCTACCAGCGGGAACCTCACAACTTTACCATTACCGCCACACTCAACCAGCTCCGACTGGGGAAATCCCAGCGTCTCCTGACAGGTTTGGAGACATAATCTCTGACAACTGGCCTGGGTCGTCCCAAAGGCCTCATCCTGGCTGAATGTGGCTGGAACACCTCCCTAGGGTAGGCACACAGGAGGCCTCCTTACCAGATGCCCCGAACCACTCAAACGGCTCCTTTTACAGCGAAGACAGCGGCTCTACTCTACCAGCCACTCGGCTATGCGTGTGCTCTCCCCTATCTCTAAGGGGATGCAACACTTCCTGAGGAAAAACCCATTTCGGCTGTGTACCTGATTCCTCTTTGGTCAGGACCAACCCTTCAGACCATAGTTGAGAGTAGGAACAAAAACGACCGGTAGATCGAGAGCTTTGCCGTCTGGCTCAGCCCTTCTATTAATGCCACACGTGGATAACTGACATGTAAATTCTGCACCGCCGCCCTCTCGGATTTCTCGACCAATCTCCTGCTCCATTGGTCCCACTCACTTGCGAACAAGACCCCAAAGGTATTTTAACTTCCTTCACTTAGAATAAGACTACATTTTTTTCCTACTAAAGGCACTCCTCAGTGTTCCTGCTTGAGAACCATGGCCTCAGATTAGAGGTGGATCTTCATCCAGCGCTTCACACTCGCTTGCGAACTGATCCTTTGAGTGCGAAGTCACATTCCTGATGCCATCAGGACACATCATCTGCAAAAAGCAGCGATGAGATCCTGAGCCCACGCAAATTGCAAACCCCTGCCCCACACACAACTACACCCACACTATCTCTGTCCATAAATATTACAAACAGGCATTGGTGGACAAGCGCAACCTGGCGGAGGCCAACCCTCACCTGGAACGCGTCGACTTACTACGAGAACCCGGTCACAGCTCATCGCTTTGGTCATACAGAGATTGGATATGGCCTGAGAGAGGACCCCCCTCACCCCAACTCCCCAGCACGTCCTACTGACTCTCGGTAAGAACCCGGTCATGCCCAACCTTTTTCAGATCCACAAAACACATGAGACTGGTTGGGCATGCTTCCCAGGATCCCTCCAGCTTGCGAGGTGGAAGATACGATCCTTGTTTTTCGATGACTCGAGCGGAACTCCCTGGTGCCTCTTCATCCAGTTTTGCTATCAGGCCAAACCCTCCTTTCCAGCACCTTGGAGTACCCAGGGAGCTGGAAGTGTTACCCCTGTTAATTGGCACCACCCTCGGATCCCCCTTTTTGAAGAGGGGAACCACCACCGTGGTCCACCACTCCATGCAGTCCCAGACTTCCCGTAATGTTAAAGTGTCAAACCAGTGTCAATTCAAGACAGCCCCCTCTACCAACCACGAGCTTCAGCATTTCGTGGACGCTCTCATACATGCCCTGGGGGCTTACCCCTGTGGAGTTGTTGACACCTCATGCAACTTCACCAGGGAATAAAACACAATCCCCATCATCCCCACCTCGCCTCACCACAGAGAACGGGGAGTCAGTGGATTTAGGAGTTCCCTCAAAGTGCTCCTCGCACCAGCTCTATTACTCCTCAGTTGAGGTCACAACGCCTATCCTTGCCCGTAAACAACGTTGAAGGATTCCCGCCCCGCTTCCCCTCTGCAGAGGGGAGCGTAACGTTTTTCCAGAAGCACCTTGGTGCCGCCCGAAGATGTCCTTCGCCAGTCTCTCCGACTTCGTCCCATCTCTTTGGCTCTGTCATAACGAGGCTGGCAGCCCTGTCGGCCCATCGGTACCTGAACTGTCTTCCGAGTCCCTGGGTTAAACCATAATCCAGAAAGAACCCTTCTTCTTCAGCGGATGGTTCCTGACCACCAGTGTCCGCACCTGGGTCTTCTTGGGTTATCGCCCCTTGCGGCACCTCGCACCTAAGACCACAGCATCCCGCCCCATTTTCAGCATGGAAACTTGAACATTGTACACTCAGGTCAATGCCCCCCAGCCTAACCAAGGATGGCACGAAAAAGCTCCGCCGGAGGTGTGAGTTTGAAAAGTCTGTTGGACAGAGGACCTCCGATCCAGACGGTCCCAATTTACCCGCACTGCCCGTTTGGGCGTACCAGTCCGTCCAAAAAGTCCACCCCCATCCCGAACCCTCACCACCCAGATGGTGATCAGTTGACAAGCTTTGCCCTACTTCAACCAGTGTCAAAAATCTTACGGCCAGTATTCAGATAGCGCTTGTAAAATCGATTATTTGATCCTCTGGCCTAGGGTGCTCTGGTACCACGTACACTTATGACATCCCATGCCTATCCCCTGGTATTTTGTTAAACAAACCATGACTATGGCGTAGTCAAGAGCCACCTTTGTCGAGTCCCAACAACACACACACCAC
>NC_045744.1:28270151-28270239 GCF_008692095.1 Etheostoma spectabile
ATTTCAAAGTGTTCATTAGGCTATCATCAGCTGTTTGTCGTTTAGTCTTACAGCAGGGTTCAATCTTTTACTCTTTCCTGTCAAAACC
>NC_045744.1:28270249-28270413 GCF_008692095.1 Etheostoma spectabile
TATCTTCTACATCTACACTGTCAGGATGTTACCATGTTCATCAACGTCCTCCCTAAGCTCTGCTATAAGGCTCGAGATCTGTCAAGAAACTACCACAATATTTCTGTTATTTTTTAATGAACTTAACTAGTTTTGCAAGTTAGCTTCAGGATCATTTTCACTGT
>NC_045744.1:28270423-28270490 GCF_008692095.1 Etheostoma spectabile
CAAGAAGATGAGGAACGAACCATGAGAAAACTGATCAGTACTATGTATTTACTGCAAGAGTAACCCC
>NC_045744.1:28270500-28270589 GCF_008692095.1 Etheostoma spectabile
ATAGCTATTCAGCACCTCTTGCATTCTCAGATGACTAAGTGTACAAAACAGAAGAGACCTATGGTAAACTGGTAAACTGTACTTCTATG
>NC_045744.1:28270614-28294308 GCF_008692095.1 Etheostoma spectabile
GTGCTGCCGGCCAGGTTCCAGTCAACATAGCATCACAGGGAGTGAGGACCACGTGGGGTCCCAGTTGTGAGACCGCCCCGGTGGTTTGAACCGTACCCCAGTGTCGCTTAAGGTTGCTATAAGAAGGGCAGATTTCACGTCAGACTGCCTTAGCCTCCTGTGGGTCTGCCCAATAACTAACCCAGTGGATTGCTTAGAGCCCTCCCCTTACCTCTCACGGCGGCCGGGGCCGGAAATGAACCCGCATTTTCACGGGGGCGTACCGCTAGACAGGATACGGCACTTGCGCAGCGCCACGGTTAGGGGCCTGGGGGGGCCGTCATGCCACACCCCGGGAGTGGCCAACCAGGACCAAACAACGCGAGAAAAGCTAGGTGCCAGGCAGATGGTCTCTAGCCCGCTCTTGACGGACTAGTGCGTATCTGGGAGGTGCACAGAACACAAGTTTGCGCTCTGCTCGCTGGGAGCGATCTGGTCTCTGGCGGGCGACCCCGATGGTCGCATAACTGGCGTGTTTTGACCCAAACACTGGCAACGTGGGCCTTTCTGCCCCCAAAACCGCGCCGTTCACACAGGGGTCTTTAAACTGACGCGCCCAAGGACTTTGCGAAACACATGGGTCTGTGCGCAAGACGCCGTCTGTTCTGCCTGTTTAAACCTAAACCTTAGGTTTAACCGACACGTCTCGCTGATTAGTATTCCAGCCAGGCAAGATAACCAAATCGGGCGCCAGTTCTTGCACATCTCACATCTCTGTTTTGTGAGCAACATTCTCCATAGAAAAAAACACAATGGCGTTCAACCATGACACCGGTAGCAAAACAGTGCACAAACCGATTTGAGATTGAACATGCCTTGATTTCAAAAAAGCACTTGCTTTACACCAGTCACCAACAATCGCCCAGAACTACAATCGAAGGATCAACTGCTAAAGACTGAAAAGTGTAACAGACTTTTTAATCATTTTATCGTCATTCAGAGCTTTAATAATTTCGCGGTGTTTTAAAAAATATTTTGTGAAAAGTACCCATATATCCAACACTATGTGCAGCGACAGCTGTTAAGACGAGTGAAGGAACATGCGTGGCCTTAGACCAGGAAGGAGGACCAAGCTCGTCCCTCATCAGCTGGCTGTGGCCTGTCTGCTCTCTTAAACAGCTGCACGAGTGAACAGGGATGTATGTGATGCTTGGTATTGCTGAGCATATGCAGACCGGTGATCAGAGAGTGACCAAAAGAGCTTCCATATTGGCAACTCGAAAATGTTAAAGAGTGGGCATGTGGGTGAGATATGACGTGTGGTTTATTCATACTAACGATATTCCCATACTCCATTCTTTTTACTTTTTCTCCTATATATTTCTTCCTGTTGTGTTCATGTGTGTGTTGTGATTTAGTACTTCTTTATTCCTTTTATTCAAGAAAAAAACTGTATAAACCCCCAAGAGATTATTGAAATTTTCCATGTTTGATTCTGTTTTTTGTTTTCAAAAGTAGTAATTATTTTTCCCACAGTATTACCGGAAAATCAAAGAAGACCAGCTTTCAGAGTACAAGCACCAAGCTCCTTTATTTGGAATTTTTTTTTTAGTTTCACAGAGATTTAATTTATCAAATTATTCTTTGTATTTTTAGAACGAGGCTCCAGGAGTGCCTTAAAAAGGTTTCAGCTCTTTACTTTTGAGTAAGTTTTGTGCATCACACATTCTGCTGTTATTCAGGTCATACCTTCATGGCGGTGTTCTATGGTAAGCACTACCGGCAGCAGGGCTACACCGCCTGTTTTTCCCTGAATTTTATCCCGACTTGTGTGGAGCTCGGAGCACAACGCCAAGACAAACGTCTGCAGAGTCTCTCACTTAAAAGCTCATTTTTGCTCCGTCCTCTCATCCTTTCTATTCTTGTTTTCCACTTCTTCTCTTTCTTTCTTTCCTCCCTTCGCTATCTCTTAACCCTTCCTCTATACAGGGTTCTACACCTAATATTTTCGCTGAGGGGGGCTCACTCAAGGTTTTCTGCTTCTGATTCACTGTTTTTTAAACAAGACGCTTAACTGAAAGAGACAGGACAGAGCTCCTCTACTAATATATTTGTATAAATGACGTGCATATAAACGGGCTGCACTAGAGCTTCCTAAAGCCTTTATACTAACCCTTTTTTTAGCGTAGAAAATACTAATCCATTAAACATATATTATGGAAATCAGGTTATTAACTGGTTAACACATAAATATGGCACAGTGAATTCTTATGACCTGTATCTGTGGATGCCTAGAGACCACCGACAGGTGGCAAGCCTATCATCCATGGGGTTCTTCTACAATAGACTATTATTGATCTCGGTTCTATATGTGTTGGATTCAAACTTTCAAATTTCAGAAAAATGGCACTAATTCCGTGCCTCCCTGCATACCTCAAAGGACCCCCCCTGTTGAAGATCTGCAGCTCGAATGTTCTTGCTTTCTCCACTTCTACTTTGTGTCATTGCCCTCATCTTATCCTCTCCTTGCGTCACAACTGTATAATCGTGTTGGAATTGGCAATGTCATAGGTTGCATATATATTTTTCCACTACTGTACTTCACAAATGTACTAGTGTAACCATTTGAATACTTTTGTCCCAAGTAATGTTACTTATTACATTGAATGCTTTTTTATTTCCTGTTTTAAATTTATAATGAATGTTTTCATGTACTCTGGAGCGGCTGCCCCTGTGATCCGATAAACCGATAAGCAACGAATATGGATGATTGATGGATGTTGTCACATTTTCAGATCTGCTGCAAATTCAAACAGGAGAACCATTTTGAACATCAGAAAAGCTCAAACTTCCTAAATTCTCGTCTGTCTCACTATTCAACATGAAATGTACATAACAACTTTTCGTACAAGGACTGCCATTGCCATCACAAATCCCAAACTACTATCCAGAATAATCACTGCCAAAAGGAACCTCCAAGTCAGTGTTTACTCCCTCCTACTTAACAATATCACCCAACCCCAGGACTTTCTCTCCCGCCCCATTTTGCCTCCTCACCTCCTTCTCAACTCTCCAGAATACTGTTGAACAGTTCCCCGTCCGGTTCCCGCCCCCTCCATAGCACTGAAACAGCAAGCACCTTCAAAATCCCCGACAACCTCCTCATTGCCGCTGATCTGGACTCCCCACCAGCCTCATCTACCCCCCTCGACTTGAGTGCCGCCTTTGACACCACCCTCCTCATAAGGCTATCTTCCATCGGCATCACCCCAGGCCCGTTAGCTGTTCACATTTTAACCTCTCTCCGCACCCAGTTCATTCACTCAAGTCCGTGTAAATCCATTCCCTCCTCCCTCACCTTCCCAAGTGTGCCCCAGGGCGCAGTCCTGGGCCCCTACCTCTTCATCATTTACCGCTCCCCTCAGCAATATCTTCTGCAAATTTTCACTTCACTCCACTGTTATGCGATGACCCCCAACTCTACTCTCCACCACACCCTCCGCCCCGATCTCCCGCCCACCTCCCTTCAGATGCCTTCTTGAAAATAAACACCTGCTCACCGCACCTTCCTCAACTAACTAAATAAACGAGGTTTCTCCTCATTGGCACCATTGTTGACTTCTTCGGTCAGGTTGACATTGTGGTTTGGGCCGCCGCTCTCTAACTGCCTGTTGCTGAACAAGGCCAGAGGCTGTTGGGCATCCCGTTTCTTACCATTGCCCCGCTTCTTTTCCTTCTAGATCCTACCAATTACGGAAAATTATGAAGCAATTTGGCCGCAGCTAGCGAGATAGCTAGATATCCAGCAGATAACCAACATTTTCTCCTCGTGATGCCATGACCTCTGGGGAATGTTGCTGTGTTTCGCAACGAACCTTTGTTTTTTGGTAATGACTTCAGAAGGGAACCAAGTTTTATGCCAGTCTGACCTGTCCCTGAAGGCCATCTCAGGGATGCTTGGGTGCCTAAACTGGGTCACCTGATAAAGCTTGACTGCCAGTCTCTGGTGAACGCCCGGACACGGGTAGCAAACATCACCTCCATCATGCTCATCCGGCAGGGTGTGCATGAAAGCTTGTGCTGCCCTGGGCAGCCTCACGGATCTTGTACAACTCGAAATCTCTCTGTGAGCAGTATAGTGAGTGGTTCGAGGAATCCAGTTTCCCCGCTTTTGTCCATGAACCCCATGGTGTGTGGAGTGGCAGGATGAAGCAGTCCCATCTCACTTGTCTTTTTTCAGAACCCCTCACCTGGCAAGTTCCAGGATGCTGGGAAGAATAAACGGTATCCATTACCTGCGTAAGGGCTGCCACATGTCTGGCTCTGCTGGGCTACTATGCGTTGGACTGAGTTTTTTGGTCCAACGGTTCCCGCGAAGGCCAGTTTGGCAGAGCCGTCTTGGCGATTGTGCATGGGGCCATAGCTACAACCACTACAGGGCGCCACATCATCTCGAGCGGTGGGAGGGGTGTATTTTTTGTTTCTGATAGAAACTCTGGCTCATCTTTTTTGTTGGTTGTCCTCAGCTGACTGATGTGCTGATGTCACGTAAAGTGGGTTCAGGTTTAGGAGAGGTCTTTCTTTTGGTATCGTTTATTTGTCGTCCACAATACACAATAAGAGAGCTGTTCACGTCCTATTGAATTTTGTTTGCTATGGCAAACATTGGCTATCTGGCTGTCCCGTAAAATAAGGAGGCAGAGAGGGGGGGGCATCTGTGAGCTGCGCACCGATGCTGGAGTGGCTCGGCGAGCCCGGTTAAGGGTTGACCACTCTTATTACCTGCTGATGGACAATTTGGTGGGTTTTAGTCGTGTTGGGCTGTAAAGGGAAGTGTTTTCAATGCTCCGTGGGGGAGGGTGGGGTGGTGTACCTCTTTGGTCCTAAGTGTTTGAATGGAAAGGCCACAGCACTTCGATGATTGTATTTGTTTTAGTTTTTTTTTTTTTGTCTAGTTTTGTTGGTTATTCAAGTGTCTGAAAATGGCCTACAGAGGGACTTTTAAACAAACCTCTCCTCCTCCTTTCAGTCTGGCTTTGCTCTCTCGCATTAATCATCCTGTCAGTTCTGCTCTCATCTTTTGGAACCTTGTCCTTTCTTTTCTTTTTCTCTATCCACCTTTCCTCATTTGTTGTCCTTCTTCGTCTCTTTTGCATTGCCCTGTGGCCTCCTCTCCTTCTACTTTCTTCTCTTTAAGTCTGCATATCCCATCACATCTTTGTCTCATCCTCTCTTCTTTTTTGTGTTTCTTTAGCTTGCATCTCAGCTCATCATTGTCCTTCTTCAATATCAACCTTCTCCTTTCTTTTCTTTTCTCACTCTCTTACCCTCGTTCTGTGTCATCTTTTTTCGCCATTCTCTTCTGTCCTTTCACTTCTCGTTCTGTCTAGCTTTCGTCTTTCCTTGCATCATATTGGCATCTTCTCTCTTTCCTCCTTTTTTTCAACCTCTTTTTTTTTTTCCTCCTTACACTCTCTCAATTCTCCCTCTTTCCCAGTTTTTTTTCTCTCCTATTCTGTTGCCTAATCCCTCTCATATTCCTTTTGCGTTGGAGTTTACCACAGCGGACCGAGAGGGTCGCCTCCGTACGTCTGCGGTGATGGGGGGCAATCTCTACTGTTGTTGTGCATATGCACCCCAAACAAGATTTTCGGATTATTCTTGCCTTCTTGAGACCTTGAACGGATTCCTTTATGAGGCTCCCAGTGAATGGACTCCAGAGTTTTGCCATGGGGGACTTCAACACACACGTGGGCAAGGATGGAGATACTTGAGAGGCTTGACGGGGAGGAACGGCCTCCCTGATCTAACCAGAGTGGTTTTCGTTGTATGACTTCCGTGCTAGTCATGGTCAGGGCTTAGTACTCGAGTCCGTCTTGGACTCGAGTCCGGACTCAAGACGCTTTTCTATGACCTCGGACTTGTCTCTGACAGCGTAGTATTTGCTCGGACTTGTCCTCGGACCTCGGCCACTGTCCTTGCCCAATATGACTTTTGCCCTCGACCGAGTCCATGGTCTTTTATTATGTTGATGATAATATTGGAGGGAAAGTAAAACCAGTCCCTTTGGGGATATTGTTTCGGCTTTTTACAAGTTCAGACATCTAAACGTTTGCTAACGTTACTGCACCTCGTTAGCCTAGCTACTAACGCTCGTAAATATTAAGGCTGCCTTCGGAGTTCCTATATCTGCGTCCACGTTGTCAACATAATACCTGGGCTTAGTTTGAGCATCTTGTATCACATGAAATAAGCTTTGCGCCTACGAGATGGTGGTTTTTTGTTACTTATAAAAAGCTACTGGCTATAGTTAGCCCGTTGTATCTAATCGGACAGTGCTAACGTTGCCGAGCCTTTGTGTGTGTGTGTGTGTGTGTGTGTGTGTTTACGAACCATATGTTAATTAACACGCTGTTCCATGTTGTTTACAACCAAACTTTGGTATTTCTGAAAAATACATGTTTTGCCTATTACCCACTCCAAATAACAATAGAATCCATATTTTTTTTATGGAAGCCAAAAACAACCATAGGGCTACACTCTTTAATACGGGCCTTCATTCTACACTATCCTCTGGCGTGAACTATGTTTTCATTTAGTTTTGCTCAATGGCTCCGTACTAGACACTGTAGTATGTCAGTTCTAATGCTCCAGTAACTAGTACTACTGTAGCAGTATTTTCTATGTAGCTAATTATGAGTTATTCACCATATGATCTCAATTGGGATGGCTATACTCATATCCTGGTTTTTCTGACACTGTTTTGCTTTTATAATCTAACATAACCCCAAATGCTTGTCTTGATACTGTCCTACATAAGACGTTTTTTCTGTCCTGGACTCGGCCTTGGCTTGACTCGGTCCTTGACTCGGACTCTAAGCCTCTCTGGACTGTCTGATCGGACTTCGAACCTCTTTGGACTCGGTCTTGACTTGGACTCGCCTATCCTGTCTCTTGGACTTGTCTTGGACTCGACAAAGGTGGTCTCTGACTACGCCACTAGTCAGGTTGTTTAAACAAAATACCAGGGGATAGGCATGAGGATTCCATAAGTGTACGTGGACGCAGAGCACCCTAGGCCAGAGATAATACATCGATTTTACAAGCGCTTATCTGATGACGATGCCGTAAGTTTTGGTACACTGGTTGAGATAGGGCAAAGCTTGTCAACTGATCACCATCTGGTGGTGAGCAAGGTCGGGGATGGGGGTGGACTTTTTGGACGGACTGGTAGCCCAAACGGGCAGTGCGGGTAAATTGGGACGTCTGGATCGGAGTCCTCTGTCCAACAGACTTTTCCAACTCACACCTCCGGCGGAGCTTTTCGTGCCATCCTGGTAGGCTGGGGGCATTGACCTAGTGGTACAATGTTCAAAGTTTCCATTGCTGACAATGGGCGGTGGAGCTGTGGTCTAGGGTTCGCAGGTGCCTCAAGGGCGAAACCCAAGAAGACCCAGGTGCGGACACTGGTGGTCAAGGAACCCATTCCGACCTGAAGAAGAAGTCTTTATGGATTATGTTTAACCCAGGGACTCCGGAAGCAGTTTCCAGGTACCGATGGTGCCGCGAAGGGGCTGCAGCCTCGTTATGACAGGCCAAAGAAGATGGGCGAAGTTCGGAGAGACATGGACGAGGCATTTCGGCGGCACCAAGGTGCTTCTGGAAAAGTCGCCACCCACTACCTGCAAGAGGTGGAAGCGGGGCGGAATCCTTCAGTTGTTACGGGAAGGGATAGGCGTGTGACCTCAACTGAGGATGTAATAGAGCTGGTGGGAGGAAGCACTTTGAGGAACTCCTACAATCCAACTGACTCCCCCCCGTTCTCTGTGGTGGAGGCGGGGAGGATGATGGGTGGATTGTTCGTTTTTATTCCCCTGGTGAATGCATGGAGGTACTTCAACAACTCCACAGGTGGTAAAGCCCCCAGGGATTGTATGAGAGCGTCCACGAAATTCTGAAGCTCTGGTGGTGAGAGGGGCTGTCTTGAATTGACACTGTTGACACTTTAACATTACGTGGACAGTCTGGGAACAGTGCCTATGGAGTGGTGGACCCGCGTGGTGGTTCCCCTCTTCAAAAAGAGGGGATCCATAGGTGGTGCCAATTAAAGGGGTAACACACTTCGTCAGCCTCCCTGTGGTACTCCAAGGTGCTGAAAGGAGGGTTTGGCCTGATAGCAAACTGGAGTGAAGAACCAGGTGATTCCGTCGAGTCATCGAAAAACAAGGATCGTATCTTCCACCTCGCAAGTGCTGGAGGGACCTGGGAGCTGCCCAACCAGTCTCACTGTGTTTTGTGGATCTGAAAAGGTGGGCATGACCGGGTCTTCACCGAGAGATCATAGACGTGTCTGGGAGTATGGGGTGAGGGGGTCCCTCCAGGGCCATATCCAAATCTCTGTATGACCAAGCGAGAGCTGTGACGGGTTCTCCGTAGTAAGTCAGACGCTTTCCAGGTGAGGGGTTGGCCTCCGCCAGGGTTGGCGCTTGTCACCAATCCTGTTTGTAATATTTATGGACAGAGATAGTCTGGGTGTAGTTGTGTGGGGAGGGGTTGCAATTTGGTGGGCTCAGGATCTCACGCTGCTTTTTGCAGATGATGTGTCTGATGGCATCATCGGAATGTGACTTCGCACTCAAATGGATCAGTTCGCAAGCGAGTGTGAAGCGTCTGGGATGAAGTCAGCACCTCTAATCTGAGGCCATGGTTCTCAAGCAGGAACTGAGGAGTGCCTTTCAGTAGTGAAAAATTAGTCTTATTCTAAGTGAAGGAGTTAAAATACCTTTGGGTCTTGTTCGCAAGTGAGTGGGACCAATGGAGCAGGAGATTGGTCGGAGAATCCGAGAAGGGGCGCGGTGCAGAATTTACATTCAGTTATCCACGTGTGCATAAAAAGGAGCTGAGCCAGACGGCAAGCTCTCGATCTACCGGTCGTTTTTGTTTCTACTCTCAAACTATGGTCTGAAGGTTGGTCCATGCACCAAAAGTGATTCAGGTAAGAGACCGAAATGGGTTTTTTCCTCAGAAGGTGTTGCATCCCCTTAGAGATAGGGGAGAACGCACACGCATAGGAGTGGCTCGGTCGAGTAGAGCCCTGTCCTTCGCTGTCAAAAGGAGCCAGTTGATGTTGTTCGGGGCATCTGGTACGGAGCCTCCTGGTGCCTCCTAGGGAGTGTTCCAGCACATCAGCCAGGAGTGAGGCCTTTGGGACGACCCAGGCCACAGGTTGATGAGATTACTGTCTCCAACCTGTCAGGAAGAACGCCCGGGATTCCCAGCGGAGCTGGTTGATGGTGGCTGGTAATGGTAAAGTTTGAGGTTCCCGCTGGAGCGGCGTCCCCCGCGACAATACCGGATAAGCGGATAAATAGGGAGGGATAGATGGATGGAATAGTGAAAAAATGTAATGATATTACAAATTACATCAATCCCTGTAAAAAATGCCCACGCTGCGTGTTTGTCTGCATGAAAAACAGAAAAAAAGCGGTCAAAAGAATACCATGGAACCAAAAAAGGTAAAGTGTGGGAGATGAATGTGAACGATAGCAACTGGAGGGCAAATTACTATAATTAATTGTGTGAGGTAAATGTCAATTCTTTCGTCTGCTTTAAAAAGGAATGAAGTTAGCAATTCCTTATGCTAGCATAGCTTTTTCCCTAGCGCGCCATGAACTAAAGGTCTTTGATCTGCCATAGTCCAATAGCTTTTCGGTCTTGATGGATGTCCCGGGCTTTATTAGTTTATAGTAAAATTGGAGGAAACTTGAACACCAGCTGGGATGGGGATGTATTCGGCTTTTGCATAAGTTAGGAAAGCTTAGTAATGCTCACGCTGCGTTTGCCTTTGTAGTCCGCAACAGCGTTTGCCTTGCCTGCTTGGGACTATTCAACTGCCTTCGGATTTTCCTATATCTGACGTCCAAGCTGTCAACTAAGACCTGTGGTCATTAGTGTTTCCTGTTGGTAGCGTGTATTATCATTGTTTAATATTACATATGTAAGCTTTGCTCATAGAGATGGGTGGGTCTTATTTATATATGTTACACACCAGCTATACTGGCTATTGTTAGCTGTACGTAGCTAGCAGACATAAAATACGGTAAACCTGCTCAGAGACTATTGCATGTATCAACTTAGGCCCCAATTACATATATAGAAGTAGTAATATACACCTGGAATATTTCAGGTAAGGGCCCTTTTACATATTGACAAACGTTTAATAATAACAGTTATATGGTACCTGTTTAAGGTTGAAAGTTAAGTGATTTTATTTCAAGATAGCATTTAATATATTATATATAATGTAGTTTCAGCGTAAATTTTTTAGAAAGACCTAACTTTAATTGATGCACCCTTTATCATTCAGTTATCCAATAATTACGTTTGTATACTGTTGCATATCGCGACAGCCTTTCCGGATTGAAATGGCTCTCAGTGTAAACCTTTCAGGAAGGACCTCATACCTATCAATGCCTACCTAACTCCAATCAGCTGTTGGAGGCAGTCACCTTCCTACTAAACCATCAGAGAATGTGTACACAAATGGCAATGGCCCAATTCACAGAGTCAACAGCCCTTTACTTAATCTCGTTTCTCCCCTTGCTATTTAGCTGTTGTGCAGCGAAGAGGTGCAACCCCCCCACCTCCCCTTCCACCTCCAGTATCTACTCCACTGGAGGTCCGGAGCCCCTCCTTCCGGCCAGGTCCTAAGGCTCTTTGTCGCCACACCGTTGTCTAGATTCACTGGGGGGGGGGGGAGATCTGATGGTCTCTAACCCCTATATAGATTTTACGAATATTTGTATAGCAACGGGATCTTTATTACCAAAGTTGTGTACACTTTATTTTGAGCTGTGTACATAAAACCTCCTTCGCATATCTGCAACAGTGTATCTCCTGTTGAAATATGCTATCTTGAAATAAATTACTACTAAATAGTTGAGTCATCTGATGATGGTGTACAATATGGCGCCCAGGACTTTGAGTGGACAACACTCATCTACATAAAGGCACTGACTTCTATCCTTAACTCCCTGTGTTACTTCTTGTTTTTTTGTTTTCTTCTATGTCAATGGTTTTCCCTTTAGTTGTGGCCTCGCAGTCCGTCTTTCACCTACCTCTCCTTTGTCTCTTCCCTCGTACTCTTCATTTCACATTTTCCTCTGTTCAACTCATTCCTCTCCTCTCACTCCTTCTTTCCACTGATTACTCCTCTCTGTTTCCCTCTTATCAGTCAAATCCTTCAGTTTTTGTCTCTACAACTCGCCTCCTTCTATCTTTCCTTCTCCTCTCTGTCTTCCTAACTCATGTTGTACATTTTGTCACATCACAGTGCGTTTTTCCCTCCTTTGCATCTCCCTCACTCTCCTTTCTCCCTTTTTAGTCCTTATTCATCCTCCTCACCTCTCCTCCTTTTCAGATTTTCAATTCTCTCACCTTTCACCTGCTTTCCCTTTTTTTTCTCCCAGTCCTATCTTTTCTTATTCTCTATTTCCTCCCTTTCCTCACTCTACCACTCTCAATTATTTCCTCCCACTCTCTCACCTCTTTTCAAATCCTCCCTTTTCCAACTAGTCAGATTCCTCCCGACTCTGCAACCTTTTCTTACACATCTTTGTCTCTCTTTCTCCTCAGAAAGAAACAACAGAACAACAAGAAGGAAACGACAAAGGACAGTAGACAGATAGTGAAGCGTTGTTAGCCACCCTTCCTCTTCATCGCTGAGTGGTGTAATAGTGAAGATACTTCCTCCTGCCTCTCATTGAGGAAGTAATGTCTGGAATAAACCTTCAGCAACTGCACTCCCGCGCTCAGCAGACCCCCCCCCCACACCCCCCTTCTCACCACCACCTCCACTTTCATTTTTCCCCCTTGTGTCACATTTGAAGCGTGTATGAGTGAGGCCCCCTCTCATGCGTGGCACCGAAACTCACAGCCTGAGATATATTATAGATTATGCAGACTGATGTATGCAATTAGGACATTCTTCTTACGCACACCCTCTGTCCCTCCGCAGATTTGTATGTCCAGGCTTTGTGTTCCGAGGCCAGAAGTCGTCATGAGTGCTGTGTTTTTTTTTCTGTTTTATGCTGTCGCCATCTGTGGTCGAGAGCGGTTATTTGAGCGCTGGGGACTGACCAGGAAACGTTAAATTAGGATTTAGAGTGGATGAAAGGATGATTTGTACTCATAATAGATGTCCTTTGGTGTATTGTACCAACGTTGCTGCTGGGTTCAGGGACAGAAGAATTGACAGCACTTGGGATAGACTTGATTTTTTTTTTTTTTTACAAATCAGTCTGACAGATAGGTTCTTGAAAGACTGTTGCCAATGACAGGATTGTGTGAGGACAAGCTTGTGATCAACTGTTTCTCAGAAGTCAGATCATGATCTATTAATTCGGGCTATTTACACCATTATTCCTAATAGTACATGTTTTTAAAGTGACATAAGTTAATAGATATATGAAGAGGCAGGCAAGGCAGCTTTATTTGTATAGCCACATGTTCAAGCAACAGGGCATTCCAAGTGCTTTACCAGAAAATCAGTTAAACCGATCAACACAAGTCAAACGTTAAAAAATCATAAAGCAATAAAAACTAATAAAACCCATTAATAGACCAGTTAAAACAAAAATCTGAAACATAGGAACACATAAAAACAAAGAATAAAAGTTAAGGCAGCATAAGAATTTAAAGAAAATGCACATTCATGTAAAGACAAGGCAGCATCAAACAGGAAAGGTCTTCAGCCTTGATTTAAAAGAACTGAGAGTAGCAGCGGATCGTACAGGTTTCTGGGAGTTTATTCAGGATATGAGAGCATAGAACTGAAAGCTGCTTCACCCGTTTACGTTCTGACTCGTGGGACAGAAGTAGCCTGTCCAGATGAACCTGAGAGGTCTGGGGGGGTCATATGTTAGTACGCAGATCAGAAACTGTATTTTGGACCTAAACCGTTAAAGGGATTATAAAAACTAGCAAGAGTCTGTGAAACAATTTTTGAGACACAGAAGCCGTGGAAAGATTTAAACGGATGTGATGTAATCCAGTCTCCAGAAGCAGGAGTAACATGTAGATCTCTATCCAATCCCAAGCAAAGACTCATCACAAGCACCATACTGTACCGCAGAGAGGTACCAAAACTTAAGTTTCCAAGGGGATTGAGAAAAATGTTTTTTTCCTGAAAAATAAACAAGCATAAATTGTCAAGTAACACCTGGATGCAATTTTTTTATGGTCTTACTATATTACCATGGGTTGTGGCAGTTGCTCTTCCGTAGGAGTGGGTGGGAACTGGGAGGGGCGCTGGTCAAAGTCCACGTACGGACCAAAGTTTGGTGTTGGACTGTAGCTGGAAAGGTGCCAGTGCACCCCCACTCCGACATCTCTCTGTTTTACGGTGCATGTAATAGGTACTGAGGCATGTTGGGTAATATCCAGATGAAATTGTAATTTCTAAGGACCACATAAATCTAATTATGACTTTTTTATGAATATGTACATAAACTATGACTTTTGTGATATTTTTATGACAACACGTATAGTAACAGACATACTCTGCTGTGAGTTTTCTCGATATTCCAATGACATGACTATATTTGCATACATTTTTATTATATACCTGCTATGACTTCTAGCATATTTTCATGGTACAAACCCAGTGCATTACCTTGATGGGAATTGTTTTTTTATTACAGTTTTAATGACCTTCTTGACAGTACTAGTACTGTGATATTTTGACCTATTCCTTTGATTTTTTTTAATCACTTTGTAAAGCTATGACTATTTTGACATCTACGTTTGATTTTTCAAGCCTTTTTTTCGACATACTGATATCGTTTTGGGACATTGACTGCATTCATCACGACTATTATATCAGAAGGTACGGGGGACTATACTGCCACCTGCGCATAATCATTCTATTCTCATTTGTTCACCTAGAAAGGCCCAAAAAATCTTTAATGAATAACTATAGACCTCTTAAGCTTGTAACACCGTTTTGTGAGAAACTACATACTAGCATCACTACTGGCTATTGATTCATACGACTATATTTTTATACTAATATAAATATACTATATTTTATTTAAAGCGACCTCTAACAAACTGAAGTGACTCTTTAACAGCAAAAAAAACAATAAGTAATTTAAATGTGTAATAAAAAACTTTTGAAACACACATTCCATAACAATCTACTGTTTCCTCTTAATCCCCGCTTTCATCATTCTACCCAGTCCTATGTGGATATGCTATTAGACTGGTAGCCATGTCGCAATCCTCCTGCACCAGACTGCCCATGAGGAGTGGCTTTGCATTAATTATGGAATTTAGTTGTAATGTGAACACCTCTCAGAATCCATGCGGCCAGGGACTTAACCAACATCAAGTAGATAGTCCATCTGGAGATAGCCTATAGGTTTTTTTTAAAGCAAAACAATATACCTGTTTTACGAAAAAACTGTACATTGTGAGATGAAGAGGAATACGTTCTCAGCTGTGGTTTTTTGGTGTCACAGTTCGCAATTGAGTACACCAGCTTGCCTTTACACCAACTAGCAACACTTCTAAATGGTGACCCGTACGAAATAGAACCATGTTAAGTACGTTATTGTAACTCAGATCTCATCTAAGTATTAGGCCTAGCCCTCTAAGATTCATGCTGAAGAAAACAGTGCGGAGGTTGTGGAGCAAATCTCTGGTCTCGCGCTGTACTATACAGTAACTGCTGACGTAAAAGAGGGCCTGTGCGGGGCACACAGGGCGTGAAAAAAAAACACTTTACAACGGGCATGTTTGAGTGGATAAACCCTATATCAACAGTTCATTGGAACTATGTCTATACTCAGAATCTGGAATACTGGAATTATTAGTTATAGTATGTATGTTTATTTAAAAAAATCATTAAAGTCATAGGATATCAAAAATAGGTCATGTTATTACCGTCGAAACATGATACAAAAGTTCATTGTAATGTTGTGGAAAAAGTGATAAAAGTCATAAGAAAGTACGTGAAAAAAGGAAACAAAAAGTTCAGGTGTCGAAAAGTGTGATAAAAAAACAGTTTAAATAGTCTTGTATAGTATGTCAGAAAAAGTGATAAAGTCATCGAAAGTGCAATACAGCAAAAAAAAATAATAGTCAAGCATAGTGTCAAACAATAGTATGGTAGGTATAGTAATGTCAAAAAAAGAAATATAAAGTTACAGCATAGCATGTGGATAACAGAGAAATAAAAAGTTATAGTATAGTTGTGACGGAAAAAAAGGACACAAAGTCACGGTTAAAAAGAAAAGTTATAAGAAAGGCATAGCTGTGTGTCCAAAACCAAAGTTGATAAAGACCATAGATATTCATATCGGAAAAAGTGATAAAAAAAAACGCCTAGTATGTGTGTTAACAAAAGTAAAAAAAGTAGTATATGTTGAATAACATTGTGGAATTACTGTAAACATAATTGATACATGTCATAGTATAGTATTTAGGAAAGAATAAAAAGTTTATATAAGGATTAAAAAAGTACATGGGATGGTAGTCGAAAGAATAAAACAGTCGTGGGCTCAGTTGTCAAAAAGTAATAAAGTCATGTATAGTTTGTCAAAAAAGTAAAAAAATAAAAAGTCATAGTAATAGTATGTCAAAAACCATAATAACAAAAATAAGTCTAGCATGTTGAATACCCAGTTACTTGTTAGAATTATGTAAATAATTGATAAATTTCCATAGTATAGTATTTAAGATAAAGTCTATAAAGTAAGTAAAGTCGTCGAAATTATGATAGTATGTCAAAAAAGTTACGGTCTATTATCTTTTTTAAACTACTTTTTTCAGAATATATACTTTGACTTTTTTCAGCATACCATAAATAACTTTTTTTGGTATTGTATGGAATTTTTGTACTATGATTTTTTTCAACACACTTTGTTTTACATTTTTCGACATACTATTCTAGACTTTTTCTTACTATTTTGACTTACTACACTAGGACGTTTTAGACATATTATACCATGATTTTTATCCTTTTTATGTAATTAATATAACTAGTTTTGAACTACTTACAGGACTTTTATTTTTGCCAATGGTAGATAAAACAAAGCTATACTGGAATTCTAGTAACAATACTAATACTTTTATTATTTATGACATGCTGTTTTTTTACACTATGAATTTTTATGACTTGACTTTTAACATTTATCACATACTATAATGGTGACTTTATATCACATTGTGATGAATACTATTTCCGAAATTATTTTCTTTTGAAGACAACACTATACTATGAAACTTGTAGAGATGTTTCAATGAACATATTATACTACGTTGTGGTTGTGTAGTGTGGTGTTGTGTGTGTTTGTGTGTGTGTTGTGTGTGTGTTGTGTGTGTGTAACTACTGTAAAATTTAACATTATACTAATATTACAGATGTGTTAAAACTGGGATGTGTTGGTGGGTGTGTGGGTGTGTGTGTGTGGTGTGTGTGTGTGTGTGGTGGTGTGTGGGAAGGGAGAGCTGGGGAGGTTGTGTGTTTTTTTGTTTTTTTTTTTGTTGTTTTGCGAGTTTTTTTTTTTTTTTTTTTTGTTTTCGCCCAGTATCTCAGTTTAACATGCACAACGTTTATCCCAATTCCCTTTTCATTGTTCTGAAGAGGAAAATTGGCAAGCTGATCAAAGTGTAAATCAGAACAGCCAAAACGACACGTCCTTCAGAGTATTTCTAATCAGGTGTGCTTGTTGCTTCTTCCGGATTGGTCTGATTGGTGCAAATCCCCATTCAGGGATTGGATGTGCAGCTGATTGAAACCTTTTCCAGATGGATTCTTTCGCTCTCATATGTCGTTATGAAAGGCGGTGTTGATCCATGCAGTCGCCACAGGGGTCTCTAGTCCATACCTATACTCTGTCTCAACGTGCTGCAAGATGGCGCTTAATTACTTTTTTTACTAAAAAATAAATCCTACAGCATGCAGTTCACTACAGAATTTCCAGACATTTACAGCATTCTAATACATTCTAATCTACTTGCCATAAGAGTAAGGGCCAGTGACAATTTTGGCAGATATTCCTGCAATAAAATCTTCAGATGGTAAGTTAGACCTGACACCTGTTTGAAAAACATAAATCCTTTCAGACATTTTATCCCATGTTGTATGAATCAGAGATAACTTTGGATAAAAACACTGTGACAAAGATGAAACTCAGCTGAATTACCTCATTACAAGCCCCAGTGGAATCATTCTATTTTAGACGTATTGATCACTTAGAAGTGTGAACGACATACAGGACTATGCAAAAAGAGAAAGTCACAGGAACTACTGGGCCCTTCCTTCTGGACATGATTAACTTATCTATTGGGAAATGGCAGATTTAATACACAGCTTACCTCCAGTATTTTGCGGACATGTTTTTGTTTTTTGAAAACCCCTCTTTGGTCTCTTTCATCACCTCGTATCATTAGGGAAGTTTTATCAGGCTTTAAAATCACTGGTCACCAGACTGCCTGCTCTGCAAAGTCTGGGATCTGCTTGCAGAACCCCTTGACAATCCCCTGTTAAGCGGTTTAAAGTTTAGCTTGATGGTTTCCCCTGTCTTTAACCCGATTGTTAGGCATAATGTTCTGTTTGTCGTGAACAATGTTTTTGAAAGATGTAGAAAATGGATAGGCTCCCTAATCATATCCAACTCGATCTCTGGTGGTTAAAAGATGCTTTTACCCAGGAATAATTTTGTGAGTTCTAATGCTACCTCTTTTTCCTCTTTTTCTTTCAACATCGTCTTGGCTGTTGTGGGTTGTGATGTGTTTCTAACCTTCTTCCCAAATTTTCCTCTTTCTTTTGTTTGGGTTTGTGGGGTGAAGCCATTTTATCGCAAAAAAGGTATTTTTTGGCAAAAGGTGCCTGTGCCTTCTTTGGTATGTGTTGTACTTTGTCTGTTTAATGTAAAATGACAATGTTTTTTGCACTTTTGTGAGGCGTGTAAATAAAGAAATTGAAAATGCAAAGACTCCCAAAGCTACTCCTGCCTATAAAAACAGATGAGAGTCTACAAACTAAAGAAAAAAGTTGCTAAAATTTGAGACACAAGTCCAGACTGATTTTGGATTTAAAACATAATGGAACATGGATTCCGCAGCTGCATTTGGGCTCGTAATATTTAAAGGTTCAACCAAAGCCCGTCTACGTGAAAGCCTTTCAAATCCCTTTTAAGCCCATTGTACCGACTTTGGTTGCAGATCACAAGAGTTCCACTGTTGGTGATGTGGGCCTACGGAAAATGAATGGGACGCTATGGATAACGCTAAATGTGTCTCCTTTACGCCTGATTGTCCTTTGAGAACGTATGAGTGAAATTTCGGGTGATCTTAAAACATTTAGCAAACCTCTTTCTAGCATCTGTATTGACAGGGAGAGCCTATCCTGTCAGCTGTGTTGTGATGGCTCAAGAGAAAAAAGGAGGTACTCAGCCCTTGCCTAAGCAGTAATCTCGGTTTGCATTATGTGTATGACGTCATTTGGATTTAAAAGGCTTTTTTTAGAAGAAGCAAAAACACTTTAAAAAGATCTAACAGCCCAGCATGTGTATGGTACTTAGACTCCCCTTTGAAAATACACAATTTCAATTCCCAAACAAAAGTTCTATCCCAAAAATGTCTATTTTGAGGGGTATAGCTCCATTGAGTCCCATTCATTCTGCCACTGGCCTGTGAGCGCCCCAGGGATTGTCCTGTGAACTGCAACTAGTTCAGAAGCAGGAAATATCAGGCCAGTGACTTGGGGGTGATGCGTAGCTTGTTCAAATATCAGCAGTCAACCTCGTCAAGTGCTGGACCCAAACTAGTTAAACTGAGATACATTTGCTGACCCGTCCATTCGGTTTTAATCAAGAACACAACTGAAACCCAAATGAGAAGAGAAATGGAGAGAAGGAATACACGACTCGAAAGATAATGGTGACCCTGACCAACACTTGCTTAGAAGCACAGAAGGCTTGCTATTTGGTGGTGCCACGGATTCCTATAAGTAAGAAGCCCACACACACACCCACCACACACCACACACCACAACACACCACACCACACAACACACGTGGGCATGTGTAAAGTTATCCTTGGGACAGCAGTCTCTAATAAACTGAAGCGTACCCTCTCCTCCAGCTGACACTGTGAGGAGGAATCTTGACCTACATAGTCATTACACCATCCTTTCACATGAATCCATAGCCCCTCCTACATCCTACTGACTCCCGCGCCCCTACCGCCCCTCTGGTCAAATCGGAACCTCATCAAACGCTGATTTTGATCAGTGACAATCCTAACATTTTCCTTAGTTTTAGAGATTAGATTGATGAATACCATCATAGCATATGCAGTTTGGATTGCTGGACACCCACATGAGGGAAAGCTTTGCATGCTTACATAAAAATATCAAACTCTGTAAATATTATGCAAATCTACTGCACAGTAGTAGATGTGAATAATTTCACGGGTATGACAATGAGGTTCCTGGCTTTATATAGAGACCTTTCTCTTGTGAAATTGACGTTCACATCTTATCAGCAGTTTTAACAATGCATATGTATTCAATGTTGCATCTCCCTCACTATTTAAAATGGATATTTCAGTCTGTGTAAAAATCCCTAGCTGATGAGTGAACACTGGTGGCAGCATTGGTCCTCTTAGTGTTAATGCCTCTAAAGCATCTTCTTTCACAAGAGTTTAATAAATTTCGAGATTAGTGATGATGCAATCAACCAACCCAGCGTCTGTGAACTGTTCGGGTTTACGTACAATTTTGGCAGGGCTGAGTCCGCCTCAAACCTAGACCTGCAAAATATGCAAGGCAGCGTTGAGCCTTCAAAGCACTTCCTTAAATTTAAACAGCCGAAAGCTACATGCCAAACATTCATTCTGTTGAAGAAATCATGCTGGCCATCCCTACCTGGAGTGAAGCAATGAAGAATTATTATCCGCTCCAATGGTGAGATCAGGCTTTGTGGATTGTGAAGATTATGAGTAATTGCATGCAGAGAGCCATCAAAGCCAAATCTCTCATTGTTTGTTTGACAGCTTTGCTTCTTCTCACTCGCTTCTTACTGTATGTCAGAATCCAAGATTTGTGTTGATTTCTCTGAATAAAACCTCTTACTGTTTTCCAAGTGTAAGTTTCACAAGAAACTAACACCTTAGCCATTATTATTACCGAAAACAGTGACACCAAATGTGACTACCATACAATGCAAACCATTGAAAATGACACCAAAATGTCAGGCCTTTCAGAGCATCAACAGGCAATAGATTGTGAATTTAACTGAAAGACTGTGCATAATTGGGTTTAGAAAAACAAACAACTAAACAGCATATCACCACCTGACATTATTTTCCCACGTATCTGGGAAGACGCCTGCGAGCTAGATAGGAAGTCACTTGAGCCTGCACACACGACATGCCTCACTGTCCCTTATCATTTACCAAACACGACCCCCTAATTTGGCAGTCCTATTTAAGCTGCACCATTTACCCACTAGCTCGGCTTTGCAGTGCTGCTGCTGCCCTGCACCTTGTCGCTTGCCCCGGGGACTTTCTAGCCCCACTTTTTGATGGCAGGTCAAAGCTACTTTATATCATCACTTCCCAATCTCCATGTTAAACCAAACTGTGGGGAGTGATAGTCTGATTTGCAATTTCCTTGCTGTTCTGATGGACATAAATAATAGTCCTTTCAATGTGAGTTTTCTGACTGAAATTGTTTGGTCTAGAGTCCTGACAGAACCACTACCCTCAAGTCTATAGAGGTTTGACCGTACCTGTATCATGTAGTACTACGCAACCAATGTAACTAGTACAAATAAATTATAGTGAAAAACTGTAAGTCAAACCTAAACAACCTAACTCAAAAACCTTGGATAGTTTCAGTCTAATTATGTGGCTTTGGCCACTTGTTGTTTATCTCTGAGTGGGTGTTTGCTACGCATGCATACTCTTTAATCCCCTGCTTCACACGCTTATAGCCACTGCTGCACATGGACCGGTACAGAGCTCTGACTTGAGACTCGCTGTGTCCAAGTGTTTCAGGTTTGCCTTGTTGTTAATACATCACTTGGTGCAATGAAAGTACTCAAAATACTCAAAATTAAAGTAGTGCATAAAAAACGAAGATTAAATCCTTTATGGTAATACTTTTGGGTTGGTTTTCTGTTATTGTATTCCTGTTCTATACAGAATGATTATCGGGGAGAAACTTGCAAAATTAGTTCCTCCTAAGTTGATAAAAACAAAAACTAATCTAGTGCTACTATTTTGTTTAAATTACCCAAAGGAGCTGCTTACTCTGTTTAGCATGTTTTCACTTACTTCAATTGTTCAAATCTGCTTCCCTTGATATTGGATTGGGGCAATTAAATCCCCGTCAGTCTTCTAACAGATCGGAGCCTTAAGCAGAGCTTATAGAGGAACGTCCATAGAGAGTTCATGAACATGGTCATATTTCTGGTGTGTGGGTTTTGACAGAAATTGTGACAACGGTTTACAACCCCATGGTGTGCTGTTAGAAAACAGAACATCGGTCAGTCAGGCAGTATAACTGGACGGAGACTCTGACATGTCTATCTTTGTGATACTGGGACTGGCTGTCTGCACAGAGGCACAATGTAGTATCAGAACTCTGGAATTCTGGTAAACCTTCCTGATCAACAGATACAGCCATGATACGACAGGCTTCTTTAGAAACTGAAGCACCACATGGTCGCTTCATATTTCTTCTTATATACTGATATAACACCGTCAGGAGTGAATTGAATTGTGCTTTTCTTTGTGATGAATTCACTAAATGGTCACATATCTAAGTAGAGGGACTGATTTCTAATATACATGTACAGTGAGTAAAGTAATTTAATTTCCAATCAATATTTCCTATTCTTTCTGTAGATAAAAACAAATTGTTACCTTAAGACTTAAAAGATTTAAAGGTTAGGGATTGGCTGTAGTTTTCCCCTCTATCCTGGTGGGGGGGTCCAACTCTTGGTCAAAGTTAATATTATTCGTTGTCGTAGGCCTTTGATAGAATGGTGAAGCATTTTTTGTTTTTATTTTATTAAATGTATTGTTTAAAGAAATGAACGATCCGCTGGCAGTATGTCCATACATGAGGTACATAACTGGAGGATGGACTGAATTCTTAATAATATGTGGTGTTGGATCATATTCTGTGTCTACTGTTTTTCCAGAGCCCAGATCTGAGACTCCTGTGTTTGTGAAAAGGGAGAGGACGTTTTCTGATGTCACAATAGCAATTTACTAATGAGATTTGGTTTTCTGGAGATTCATAAAACCGTTAATTTAGTACATTTGCTGCTGCTGCAAAACCAATCATCTTTCGTGATACTCTGGAGGATTTGAGGTCTTTAAAATACTCTGTGAAACTGAAGAATCTACAAGATGCATACATTGAGTTTTTATACGGCGTACTGCTGGATGTGCGACAAACAAATACCTGGATACAAGATCAAGTCCAGGTGAGGTTGTTAACAATCCGACACTGATGTAGAGTTTACGCTGCCAGTTTCTAAACCTCTCCCTGCTCTCCCCCCTCAGATCCAGTGTCTCCCATTTATGCTGTCAGTGGACTCTGTGGTCCAGCAGCTCATCCTGGTGAACCTGACAGTGAGCTTGCAGAGCACAGGACCTCACCTTAACAGACCTTTAGATGTGACACCCACACCTGCAGTCAGAGGGAGGAGAGAGCCACAGGTCACACCCTCTGCTTCTGCTCTCCATGTCTACCTGTCCAATTGGCTCCAATCATCTGTAACCATATAGCCAACCAGGTCGCTGGACAAAGGACATGAAAACAAGTAAAGTTTCCTGCCCAACATGCAGGTAGACTGAAAGACAAACCACAAAACAGCAGATATAGCCCAATGACATTTTAAGACCTTAGACATACAACACACAAACAATTGTTTTCATCTGCACATGACTAAACCACCTGCAGGGTGAAATACAAAACCCTACTCATTCTAATAAAGTTTTAACTACCTGTATCAGGTAGTATCAGACGTACCCATGTACTAATAGAAATAATTGGAATAAAAACAAACTGTGAGTCCAACCTAAACGCTAACTCAGAAAACCTGGATAATGTTTCCCTTCAAATGATTTGTGAAGATGTCACTAAACTGTCATTTTCTTTGTATTCTACAGGAACTAAACAAGCCCACTCTTACAACCTCTAGAAACTGCTTAAGGGCAGGCATACTCTTTCATCACCCCTGCTCACATGCTTATAAGCCACATGCGCACAGGGACAGTACAGAGCTCGGACTTGAGTTCTCTGTGTCAAATGTTTCAGGTGTGTCCTAGTTGTTATATATTCACTGGTGCAATATACGTAAAGTACTCAGAAGTTCAGGGTCAATTAAAAGCGTGGCCCCTGCCATAAAAAACAGATACTCACGCCCTATTTTTGTGATACTCTGGTTGGTTTCTGTAATTGTATTCCTGGTTCCTATTACAGAGTGATTATTTGTGTAAGAGGGGCCTGTGCAGGTTCCCTTTTTTAGGCAAACAATGATATATCAGTGGAAGTGAGCAGGGTGATGAAAGAGTATGCATGCTTAGCAGTTTCTAGATGTTGTAAAGAGTGTGCTTGTTTTAGTTCCTGTAGCATACAACGCAATGACAGTTTAGTGACATCTTCACACATCATTTGAGTGAAACATATCC
>NC_045744.1:28294318-28299523 GCF_008692095.1 Etheostoma spectabile
GGTTTTCTGAGTTAGGTTTAGGTTTTGACTCACAGTTTTGTTTTTATTACAATTTATTTCTATTAGTTACATTGGTTACGTCTGATACTACCTGATACAGGTAGTTAAAACCTTTATTAGACTGAGGTAGTGTTTGTATTTCACCCTGCAAGGTGGTTTAGTCATGTTCAGATGAAAACGGCCAATTTAAAGTGGTAAGCCAGGAGTGAGTTTAAAGTAAAGGTTTTAGGGTTAAAATTTAAGGAGTATAATGCTAAGTTCAGGAGCATATTCTAAAAGAAGTAGGTTAGATAGTAGGTAGATTTTTGGAGCAAAGGAATTGGAAACGCGTTTTGTTTTGTTTAAGGATCATAATGCTACGTTTGGAGTCCATTTGCTTAGAGAGGGGAAGGGGGGGGGGCTAAAAAGTACCAGTAGTGATTTGGGAATGAGTGGAGATATCCTTGCGTAAGTTTCTAAAAAAAGTCTGTTTTACGGCCTATTCATAAAGTTAGTTAGACGATACAGGAATTAAGGGCCTAAAAAGAGTTGGTGGTTAAGAAGTAAATAATGGATAAAAAAGTAGCTAGTTTTAAGACTAGACTAATAGTTAGTTTTCTAGGGATGGATAAGGAGGTTCAAGGGATAAAAAACTAGCTAATGGTAAAGAGTAGCTAATGGCTAATAGATAAGTAGAAGAGTCGAAGCGGAGGGTTCAGGTCAAGATGAGGGGGGGGCCTAGGTTCACGTTGCATCCACGGCCTGAACACCTAAGCTGGGTCGGGGACGGAGAATCTTGGTGGTTAAAAATTTTAGGAGTGTCCAGTTCACCAGCTAAGGACAGATTAGATGTATGTGTGGTGCAGAGCGGGCTGTTGCATTGAGCGAGGCTTAAACCTCAGGAAGACTGGGCGACGTTTAAGGTCCTGATGCCCTAGACCACCACTCCCACAGTGCGGCTCACAGTCGGAATGGCGGGGCCGCCATAATTACATCTCTGGCGCCCCAAACCATTCGTTAGCACCGCTAGGTATCCTGTTTTGGCCAGTACAGGACTGGAGAATCTAGGTCCTGGATCTGGAATTTCAGCTAAAAGAAAGATGGTTAATGATAATAAGAAAACAACCCAGCATAGGGCCCAGTGTTATTGTTTTAGAAGAATTCCTGTTACTCCATACAACGCTCATTCCCAGAATAATAGGCTAAAGCTAATTTAAGAGCCAAGTAATGGAATTTTAAAGAATAAAATTTTTATAAAATTTAACTTCAAACAATGTTTTAGGACCTTTCATGTCGTACCATAAAACGCAAAAACCCAGGTATGGAAGACGAGATTACCATTTTAAAGGGAGCTTCAGAAGTTCTCTATTTTGGATCAATTCTTTGGGGTAGGTTGTACGAATGATATTGTTTCGTACGGTGTTGGAGGCCCCATAATGATCGTAACGTTTAAATTAACGACTTCGTCCAAGAAGAAATTGCTTCCTGAAGTCGCACTAGGTGCAGCAAAAACTAAAGAAATGGCCAGATCCCAATTTTTAGAATACAAGAAATTAACCTATAGGGGTGTGTTCTCCATGGTTTTCAATTGTAATATAAATGACCACTAGGGGTTAGTGTTTTCACGGGTATTATTTAAATGTTAAATGGCCACTAGGGGGAGGTGTTGCCTCGGATTATATTTAATATAAATGACCACAAGGGGCCCAGTGTTAAACCACAAAATTTTATTTTATCATAAGACCACGATGGGCAGTGTTGTCCACGGATGTGTAATGCTGAAGCCATAGGGGCAGTTTTGACCACATAGTCCATTTTTAATATAATTTCCCTAGGGGCAGTGTTTGCCGTAAATTCTAATATAAAGTACCACTAGGGCAGTGTATTACAATTCTATTTTTTGAAACAATTAAAAAATTGAAAATGATTACCCCCCGAATTTAGATTTCATATATTTTATGTAAAATTAGGGTTAGGAGTTAGCGGTCAGGGTTAGGTTAGGGTTAAGGTCAGGGTTTAGGGTCAGGGTTACTCTGCAGAGCTTGTAAATGCAGATGCAAGAGTTTTCCAATATATAACCTTTTAATCAAGAACAGGTCAGCGGATCTCATCAACACACACATCCAGTAAGGACTGCTTTTAACACCACACTACAACACCTGACATCCCATGTACATTAACGTATATGTATTGTTAATTAAAATGGCACCTTGGACTACCTTGTTCCTTTCCTTTGCTGAACAAAATTGCTCTACTAACTATGCTGCAGACACATAGGAAGAGCAAGGTATGCCTATGCCAGAACCAGTCACCCACAGAGATGGCATGGGTGGGTGGATCATGAAACTGTACAACACAGAAAAAAAGAACCAGTGTAGAAAGGAGCCTGGTTAAGCCAGCAGCGTCAATAATTGAGAGTGTACACTGTTTAGCTTTGAAGACGCAGTTGAATTCATTGGTTAATAGATCTCACCTGTAAGAACTATTTATTTGTTTCATTTACCCTAAATGGGTGCAACTTAAACTGTCACATTTCACTTTACAATCTACCAACCTTCCAAAGGTCCATGACTGATTATTTAAACACACACTACCTCTTATCATATAACACCAAACCTTGTAGAGGTGTCATACGATAGCTAGTTCGGTTTATGATTATAGTAATTCCACTGACCACAGTATTTTATGACCTACTGCCATACTAACACTGATGCTACGCTGATAGTAGAGGTAGTTTTATTTTCTTTTATTTTTGCTATATTTCCTTGAAAAATGTGTTAATTTTAAAGAAAATATTAAAAATACGTTTTTATCTTCTCTCCAAAACGACCAAGTTATGTGGGTTCCATGTCCAAGAAAACACTGTGCCAGCAGCTTACGTCAAAGAAGGTGAAGATTACAAATATCATTACGCAGTTTGGCATTGCAAATGGACTTTTAAAAAACAAACCCAAGTGGTTTTTTAACTCATTTAATTGATTCATTGTCCTGCACCAGAACAACTATTGTTGCAAAGAACTGCCTAAATCCTCCACATACACGCCCTAAAAAATACATGGTTTCCCCATCATGTTGTCCTCAGGTCAATTGACCCACTTTTCCTGATCAAGTGTTCTTTTTTAATAACCAAAACCACATTCTAATCCACACAACGCTCTGGGCAAGTACAAATCTTATTCAATTATTTTGGTGGCGTCTTATTCATTTTATTGCATTAGATAGGGCGCACAAGTAATCGATTTTAATCGCGATCACGATTTGGACTTTACCCGATCAAATTTTGCGTGATTGAGCGATTTTTTTTATAAAGGTCATTTATAGAAGCTACGGGTTTTTTGCAAAGGCCCATATCCCTCTCCGTACAAAGCCGTATGATCATGAGCAGTCAGGGTAGTTCACCTGCACCCCGTGCAGCTTAGTTTCTAGATGTAGACAGTCCCAGACGGACAGAGTAGCGTGGAGGAAAATCAAAGATAGTCGATAATATCGTAGTTCTCAAGGTTTCCGGTAAACGCAAAACACTCTTGTCCATTGTGGTGTCAGACAACAGCAGTGACAGTGAGTCAGCTCTGTAGCCTGTTAGCTCTTCGAGGATGCACCTGTGCTAAGTCCCTAGCATCCGCTGCAATTGTTTATATGGATATGGTTTTTAATTTGCGTTACATGACAAATTTCGTCTGTGAAGCCGTGCCTGTGTTGGTCTTTTCATTACGCTCTATCGTCCTAATCTCGTATCATCTCCTATCTATACCCTATTACTCTCCGCGCCCCGACACACAGCGGCCGACAGAGCCGCAGCGGAATAATTTGTACAGTTGTAATTTTTCTCATTTTAAACGCTGTATATTGTTAGTATGAGGGGCAAACCAGTATTGTACCAGTGTGTTCCTGAGGGTAACTGTTATCGCGGCCGCTACGGTGGAACAACAGAAGAAGTTATTGAATTCAACTAAATTCGTTGTGTAGAGTACAAGAGTGGGAGACGGAGTGCTGTACCGAAGCAGGGACCAGGACCAGGACCGAGATGTGACCCTGGCCAGGAATATCATAGTTAATTAAAAATGCAGCGGCAAAGAAGATACGACGTTCATACACCCAAAGTGTGTATCCGCGTTCGACCCGTTGCTGGAACTGTCTAATGAGGCAGCCCGTTCTCCTCTGTGAGTGCGTCCATCAACTCCCTCTCGCAGTTTTTAAATAGCCTATGTGACACTTATAAAATTTGTTTTGGTTAAAAACAAACATAATCGTGAGAATAATCGCGATCAAAATTTGACAAAATAATCGCGATCATCATTTTGGACATACGTGCAAGCCCTAATTTAGAGAAATAAAATGAAATGGTTTTTAAAATGGTATTGAGTAAGAATGTGACATTATTACAGTTTGTGAATTATCCATAAAATACATGCTTAGTTTAGTCTAAATATTCCAAATTCTCTGCTTTTCTAACTCAACATTAGGATGATTTACTATAAATGAGGTTTATGACTGCGTAAATTCTAAAGTTAAAGGTAGTGTTATCGTAGTGTTGAAAACGCTCAAAAAAGATATTAAAAGTTCAGAAAGGGTTGAATTTTCACTTTTGAATGAAAGACAACCAAGGGTTAAACCTAGCAAACCTAATCAAGCTTTCATACAAATGGAGAATCAAAACATATTAAACTGGAACATAGTAATTGAGACTGGACAGACCTAAATAAAGTCTAACCACCCTGGACACTTATTATCAGAGTTTGTGGTTTGTCTTCCTCAGTCTTACCATGCATGTGGGCAGAGAGACTTTACTTGTTTTCAGTCCTTTGTCCGTGACCTGGTTGCTATGGTTACAGATGATTGGAGCAGCAATTGGACAAAGAGAATGGAGAGCAAGAAGCAGAGGGTGTGACCTGTTGTCTATCCTCCCTCCTGACTGCAGGTGTGGGTGTCACATCGAAAGGTGTGTTAATGTGAGGTCCTGTGCTCTGCAAGCTCACTGTCAGGTTACACAGATGAGCTGCTGGACACAGAGTACACTGACAGGAAAACTGGAGAGACACTGGATTGAGGGGGGAGAGGCAGGTGGAGAGGTTTTAGAAACATGGCTGCAGCAGAACCTCCATCAGTGTCAATTGTAATAAATCACTTGGACTGTGATCTTGTATCAGGTTATTTGTTTGTCTTCACACTCCAGACAGTACTGCCGTATAAACTCCACCTGTCTGACTCTAGTTGGGTTGGATTATT
>NC_045744.1:28299548-28299949 GCF_008692095.1 Etheostoma spectabile
CAGTTTCACAGAGTATTTCTCAAGCACCTCAATCCTTCCAGAGTAATCACTAAAGATTATTGGTTTTGCAGCAGCATCAAATCGTACTAAATTAACGGTTTTATTGAATCTCCAGAAAACAAAATCTTCATTAGTAACATCTGCTATTGTGACATTCAGAAACACGTCCTCTCCCTTCTTCACAAACACAAAAGTTAATATTATTACGTTGTCGGTAGCCATTGATGTAAGAATGGTGGTCATGTTTTGTGTTTATTATTATTACTTAAAGGTGTATTGTTTATACAGAAATGACGAGTCACCGCTGCGCATAGTCCATACATGAGTGCAATAACTGGAGATGTGACTTGAATTAATAATATGTGGTGTTGGATCATATTCTGTGTCTACTGTTTTTCCAG
>NC_045744.1:28299974-28304243 GCF_008692095.1 Etheostoma spectabile
AGCACTGAGTCCAGAGACATGTCTGATACAGGCTCTTAGAGACACATGTCGTCTGAAGTCAATTCATGATTGTGACTAATATAGCCAAATATAATAGTAACCCTAACATTTAGTATGACAAAGAACAACTACACTGTGTTTGATTGTGTCTACTGTTTTTCCAGAGCCCAGAGCTGAGACTCAGAGGGGAAACTACAGCCAATCCCTAACCTTTAAATCTTTTAAGTCTTAACTGGTAACAATTTTTTTTATCTACAGAAAGAATCAGGAAATATTTATTGAAATTAAATTACTTTACTCACTTTACATGTATTCTTAGAAATCAGTCCCTCTACTTAGATATGGGACCAATTGAGTTTAATTTCATAACAAAGAAAGCACTAATTCAATCACTCCTGACGTGTTTGTATCAGTAATCATAAGAAGAATCGAAGCGACCCTGTGTGCTCAGTTTCATAAAGAAGCCTTCGTATCTGGCTGTATCTGTTGATCAGACGTTACAAGATTAGAGTTCTGATACTCCTTGTGCTCTGTGCAGACCAGCAGTCCCAGTATACAAAGATAGAAAGGTCAGAGTCTCCGTCCAGTTATCCTGACTGACTGCAGAGTTCTGCTTCTAATGACACACAATGGGGTTTTAAACCGTTGTCACCCAAAATCTTCACTGCAAAAACCCACACTATCAGAATATTACCATGTTCATGAACTTCTCTATTGGACGTTCCTCTCTAAGCTCTGCTATAAGGCTCCAGATCTGTTGAGAAAGACTGACGGGATTAAATTCAATCCATCATCAAGGAAGCAGATTTGAACATTGAAGTCAGTGAAAACATGCTAAACAAGAGTAATGCAGTCTCCTTTGGGTAATTTAAACAAATAGTAGCACTATATTTATGTTTTTGTTTTTATCAACTTAGGAGGAACTAATTTTGCAAGTTTCTCCCGAATAATCAATCTGTACTAGGAAACAGGAATACAATTAACAGAAAACCAACCAAAAGTATTACACATAAAGGAATTTAATCTTCTGTTTTTTATGCACTACTTTAATTTTGAGTATTTTTGAGTACTTTACATTGCACCAGTGATGTATAACAACAAGACACACCTGAAACACTTGACACAGAGAAGTCTCAAGTCAGAGCTCTGTACCTGTCCCTGTGCAGCATGTGGCTATAAGCGTGTGAAGCAGGCTGATTAAAGAGTATGCATGCTTAGCAACACCCACTCAGAGATAAACAACAAGTTGCCAAAGCACATCATTAGACTGAAACATATCCAAGGTTTTTTGAGTTAGGTTTAGGTTTTGACTTACAGTTTTTTCACTATAATTTATTTGTACTAGTTACATTGGTTGCGTCTGATACTACCTGATACAGGTAGTTCAAACCTCTATAAGACTGAGGTAGTGGTTCTGTCACGACTCTAGACCAAACAATTTTCAGTCAGAAAACTCACATTTGAAATGCTTATTTATTTATGTTCATCATAACAGCAGAACATTGCAACTCCGACCTCATCACTCCCCACAGTTTGGGTTAACATGGGATATTGGGAAGTGATGATAAAGTAGCTTTGACCTGCATCCACCAGGTGGGGCTAGAAGCCGGGCAGCGATCCAGGTGCAGGGCAGCAGCAGCACTGGCAAAGCCGAGGTGGGTAAATTGTGCAGCTTAAATAGACTGCCAAATTTAGGGGGTGTGTTTGGTAAATGATACGGGCAGTGAGGCATGTCGTGTGTGCAGCTCAAGTTGACTTCCTATTCTAGCTCGCAGGCGTCTTCCCAGATACTGTAGTAAATAATTCAGGTGGTGATATGCTGTTTAAGTTGTTGTTTTTCTAAACCCAATTTATGCACAGTCTTTCAGTTAAATTCACATCATATTGCCTGGTTGATTCCTCTGAAAGGCCTGACATTTTGGTGTCATTTTCAATTGTTGCATTGTATGTTAGTCACATTTTTTGTCACTGTTCTGGTAATAATAATGGCAAGGTGTTAGTTTCTTGTGAAACTTACACCTTGTGAAAAACAGTAAAGAGGTTTTCTTCAGAGAATCTCAACACAAATCTTTTGATTCTGACATACAGTAAGAAGCGAGTGAGAAGAAGCCAAATCTGTCAAACAAACAATGAGAGATTTGGCTTTGATGGCTCATCTGCATGCAATTTACTCATAATCTTTCCCAATCCACAAAGCCCTGAATCTCAAACCCATGGAGCTGATAAATAATTCTTTCATTGCTTCACTCCAGGTAGGGATGCCAGCATGATTTCTTCCAACAGAATGAATGTTTGCATGTATCTTTCTGCTGTTTAAATTTAAGGAAGTGCTTTGAAGGCTCAAACGCTGCCTGCATATTTTGCAGGTCTAGTGTTTGAGGCTGGACTTCAGCCCTGCCAAACCTTGTACTTAAACCAGAGCAGTTCACAGACCCGCTGGTTGGTTGATTGCCTCATCACTTTAATCTCTGCATTTATAAACTCTCTGTGAAAGAAGATGCTTTAGAGGCATTAACACTAAGCAGGAACAATCTGCCACCAGTGTTCACTCATCAGCTAGGGATTTTTACACCATGACTTGAAATAATCCATTTTAAATAGTGAGAGAATGCAACATTCTGAATACATATGCATTGTAAACTGCTGATAAGATGTGAACGTCAATGTTCACAAGAGAAAGGTCTCTATATAGCCAGGAATCCTCATTGTCATCCCCTTAAATTATTCACATCTACTACTGTGCAGTAGATTTGCATAATATTTACAGAGTTTGATATTTTATTTCAGCATGCAAAGCTTTCCCTCATTTGAGGTGTCCAGCAATTCCAAACTGCATATGCTATGATGTGTATTCATCAATCTATCTCTAAACTAGAGGACAATGTTAGGATTGATCACTTATCAAAATCAGACGTTTGATGAGGTTCCTATTTGGACCATGAGGGGCCGGTCAGTAGGATTTATGAGGCTACTGGATTCATGTAGAAAGGATTGGTGTTAATTGACTTATGTAGGTCAATATTCCTCCTCACAGTGTCATTTGAGAGAGGTACTGCTTTCAGTTTATTAGCTACTTCTGTCCCAAGGATAACTTTACACATTTCCACCGTGTGTGTGTGTGTGTGTGTGTGTGTGTGTGTGTGTGTGTGTGTGTGTGTGTGTGTGTGTGTGGCTTCTTACTTCTAGGAATCCGTGGCACCACCAAATAGCAAGCCTTCTGTGCTTTCTCAGAAGTGTTGGTCAGGGTCACCATCTATCTTTTCTGACGTGTGTATTCCTTCTTCTTCTCATTTCTTCCTTCTCATTTTGGTTTCCCGTTGCTGTTCTTGATTAAACCGAATTGGACTGTCAGCAAATTTTCTCAGTTTAACTAGTTTGGGTCCAGCACTTGACGAGGTTGACTGCCTTAGATATTTGAACAAGCTACGCATCACCACCAAGTTCCACTGTCCTGATATTTCCTGCTTCTGAACTAGTTGCAGTTCCACCAGACATCCCTTGGGGCGCTCACAGGCCAGTGCAGAATGAATGGGACTCAATGGAGCTATACCCCTCAAAATCCACTTTTCTGTGGATATAACTTTTTGTTTTGTAATTTGAATGTTGTATTCAAAAGGGGAGGCTAAGACAATACACCCTGCTGGGTGTTAGATCTTTTTAAAGTGTTTTTCTTCTTCTAAAAAGCCTTTTAAATCCAAATGACGTCATACACATCATGCAACCGGAGATACTGCTTTAGGGCAAGTGCTGAGTACCTTCCTTTTTTTCTCTTGAGCCATCAACAACACAGCTGACAGGATAGGCTCTCCCTGTCAATACATATGCTAGAAAGAGGTTTGCTAATGTTTTAAAGATCACTCCGAAATATTCACTCAGACGTTTCTCAAAGACAATCAGGCGAAAGAGACACATTTAGCCGTCTAGCTCCATAGCGTCCCATTCATTTTTCCTAGGCCCACGATCACCCACAGTGGAACTCTTGTTGATCTGCAACCAAAGTCGGTACAATGGGGCTTAAAAGGGATTGAACAGGCTTTCCGTAGACGGGCTTTGGTCTGACCTTTAAATATAGAGCCCAAATGCAGCTGCCGGAATGCAATGTTAGTTAATGTTTAATCAAAATCAGTCCTGTGACTTTGTGTCTCAAATTTAGCAACTTTTTTCTTTAGTTATTTAGACTCTCATCTGTTTTATATAGGCAGGAGCTTTGGGGAGTCTTTGCATTTTTCAAATTTCTTTATTTAAACAGCTCAACAAAAGTGCAAAACA
>NC_045744.1:28304253-28309686 GCF_008692095.1 Etheostoma spectabile
TTACATTAAACAGAAAAGTACACTACACATACCAAAGAAGGCACAGTGCACCTTTTCCAAAAATCCTTTTTTGCGATAAATGCTTCACCCCAAAACAAAGAGAGGAAATTTGGGAAGAAGTGAGAAACATCAAACACACAACAGCAAGAACGATGTCTGAAGAAAAAGAGGAAAAGAGGTAGCATAGAACTCACAAAATTAATCCTGGGTAAACATTCATTTTAACCACAGAGATACGAGCTTGGATAGAGATGGGGAGACCTATCCATTTTTCTACATCTTTCAAAACATTGTTCAGAGCAACAGAACAGTTATGCCTAACAATCTGGTTAAAGCAGGGGAAAACCTCAATGCCTAAACATTTAAACCGCTTAACAATGGGGATGTCAAGGGGTTGTCATTGCAAGCAGATCACAGACTTTGCAGAGCAGTGCAGTCTTTGACCAGTTTATTTTAAAGCCTGATAAACTTCCATAATGATAGAAGGTGAGGAAGAGACCAAGAGGGGTTTTCAAAAAACAAAAAACATTGTCCGCAAATACTGAGAGGTGAAGCTGTGTATTAAATCTGCCATTTCCAATAGATAAGTTAATCATGTCCAGAAGGAAGGGGCCCAGTAGTTCCTGGTGACTTTCTCTTTTGCATAGTCTGTATTCTTCACTTCTAAAGTGATCAATACGTCTAAAATAGCTGATTCCACTGCTGATAATTGAGGTAATTCAAGCTGATTCATCCAGTTGTCACAGTGGTTTTATCCAAAGTTATCTCTGATTCATACAAATGGGAATAAAATGTCTGAAAGGATTTATTTATTTCAACAGGGTCAGGTCTAACATTACCATCTGAAGATTTTATTGCAGGAATATCTGCAAAATTGTCACTGGACCTTAATCTTATGGCAAGTAGATTAAGAATTATTTAGAATGTCTGCAAATGTCTGGAATTCTGTTATGAACTGAATGATGTAGGATTTATTTTTTAGTATAAAAAAAAGTATTAAAGCGCCATCTTGCAGCACGTTGAGACAGACGTCTAGGGTGATGACTCAGAGGACCCCTGTATGGTCAGACAATGCCATTGGAAGTAACACCGCTTTATCAATTAAATGACACAATTTATGAGATGCGAAAAGAAAATCCATTCTGGAAAAATATTCAATAAATTCTTGCCCATTCCAATCCCCGCTGGAATATCTGGAGATGCTTATCGGAGCAGCACACAATCCAGTCATCCAATCCGGAAGAAGCAATCAAGCACACCTGATTATAAATACTCTGAAGGACTGTCAGTTCTGGCAGTTATGATTTACCTTGATCAGCTTGCCAATTTTCCTCTTCAGAACAAATGAAAAGGGAATTGTGATAACGTTGTGCATGTTAAACTGAGATACTGGGTCAAATCAAACTCTCTCCCTCTGTCCTCTCTCACACACACACAACAAACCACACACAACACACACACCAACCCACACACACCACCACACACACACACAACACACCACACACACACACACCACACACACAAACAGATCCCAGTTTTAAACATCTGTAATATTTACGTATAATGTTAAATTTTACAGTGTTACACACACCACACACAACACACAACACACAAACACAAAAACACACACAACACCACACAAACCACCCACACACACACACACACACAATAGTAGTATAATATGTCATTGAAAAATCATACAAGTTCATAGTATAGTGTGTCTTCAAAAGTAATTTCTGAAATAGTATGTCATCAAATGTGATTAAAAGTCACATTATAGTATGTGATAAAAATGTTAAAAGTCAAGTCATAAAAATTCATAGTGTAGTATGTCATAAATAAATAAAAAGTATAGTATGTACTAGAATATCAAGTCTAGTTTGTTTTACTATATGTCAAAAATAAAAGTCTTAGTATAGTATGTCAAAAATAGTTATATTATAGTATGTTAAAAAAATGGATAAAAAATCATGGTATAATATGTCTTAAAACGTCTAGTGTAGTAAGTCAAAAATAGTAAGAAAAAAGTCATAGAATAGTATGTCGAAAAATGTAAAAAAAGTCGTGTTGAAAAAAATCATAGTATAAAATTCCATACAATAACAAAAAAAGTTATTGTATGGTATGCTGAAAAAAGTCAAAGTATAGTATTCTGAAAAAAGTAGTAAAAAAGTAATAGAATAACTTTTTTTGACATACTATCCCATAACTTTTTTCGACATACTTTACTATAACTTTTTATAAATTTTCTTAAATACTATACTATGACATGTTATCAATTATTTACAGTAATTCATACAAAGTACTGTATTCAACATGCTATGACTTATTTTTTTTTACTTTTTTTGACATACTATACTATGACTTTTTATTTTTTACTTTTTTGACAAACTATACAATGACTTTTTATTACTTTTTTGACAACTGATGCCATGACTTTTTTATTACTTTTCTGACTAACCATCCCATGACTTTTTATCCTTATATATAACTTTTTATTACTTTTCTTAAATACTATACTATGACATGTTATCAATTATTTACAGTAATTCACACAATGTATTCAACATACTATGACTTATTTTTTTACTTTTTTCAACACACAATACTATGTCTTTTTTTATCACTTTTTCCGATATAATATACTATGTCTTTTATCACTTTTTTTGACACACTATGCTATGCCTTTCTTATTACTTTTCTTTTTACCGTGACTTTGTGTCCTTTTTTTCCCGTCACACTATACTATAACTTTTTTATTTCTCTTTTCCACATGCTATATTGTAACTTTATATTTCTTTTTTTGACATACTATACCATAACTATTTTTGACATACTATGCTATGACTATTATTTTTTTTCTGATATGCTATTCTATGACTTTATCACTTTTTCTGACATACTATACAATGACTATTTAAACTGTTTTTTATCACACTTTTTCGACACACTATAACTTTTTTGTTTCTTTTTTTCGACGTACTTTATTATGACTTTTATCACTTTTTCCAACATATAACAATGACTTTTTATCATGTTTCTGACGTACTATACTATGACTATTTTTGATATCCTATGACTTTTAATGATTTTTTAAATAAACATACAATACTATAACAATAGTTCCGTATTCCAGATTCTGAGTATAGACATAGTTCCAATGAACTGTTGCTATAGGGTTTATCCCTCAAACATGCACAGTTGTAAAGGTTTTTTTTCACGCCCTTGTGCCCCGCACAGGCCTCTTTTACGTCAGCAGTTACTGTATATTACAGCTGCGAGACCAGAGATTTGCTCCCAACCTCCGCATTTTTCTTCAGCCAATGAATCTTAGAGGGCTATGCCTATACTCTAGAAGAGAATCTGGAGTTACAATACGTACTGTAACTATGGTTCTATTTCGTACAGGCGTCACCATCTTAAGAGCTGTTGCTAGTGGGTTAAGGCAGAGGCTGATGTACTGTCAATGCCACCTGTGACACCAAAAAACCACAAGCTGAGAACGTAGTTCCTCTTTCATCTCACAATGTACAGTTTTTTTAAGTAACAAGGTTATATTGTTTGCTTTAAAAACCTGATAGGCTATCTCCATGACTGGTCTACTTGATGTTGTAAGGCCCTGCCGCATGGATTCTGAAGGTGCTTCACAATTACAACTAAAATTCTCAGTAATTAATGCAAAGCACATTCATCATGGGCAGTCTGGTGCAGGAGGATGGAGACATGGCATACCAGGTCTAATAGCATATCACATGCTGAGGGTAGAATGATGAAAGCGGATTAAAAATACTTATATAGTATGTTGAAAAAAGTAGTAGTAATATAGAATGTGTGATTCTCCCAAAAAGTGTTTTGTGATACAAAGGTTTAAGAGTTTATTGTTTTGCTTTAAAGATGGACTTTCATATTTTTGGGTCCCTTATATCATAGGTTGATCATTTCAAAGTAATGAGAAAAATATGGGCATGCTAATCCATATTGCGCCAGTAGGTGGCAGTAGTAGCTTTCCACAGCACCCGTTACACTTTATGAGTCATAGTATATTATGTCGTGAAAGTGATGAACAAGTCAAAGTGTCAAAAACGTTGTAGTATACAGTAGTATGTCGAAAAAAGTCTTGAAAAAATCAAACGATAGTATGTCAAAAATAGTCATAGCATTTAAAAAGTGATAAAAAAATCAAAGTATAGTAGGTCAAAAATAGTCACAGTATAGTATGTCAAAGAAGTCATAAAACTGTAATAAAATAAAAATTCCATCAAAGGTAATGAATGGTTTGTATGCCATGAAAATATGATAGAAAGTCATAGCAGGGTATATCATTAAAAATGTCATGCAAATTATAGTATGTCATTGAATATCAGAAAAACTCACAGCAGAGTATGTCATGGTATACTATAGTGTGTCATAAAAATATCACAAAAAGTCATAGTTTATGTACATATGTCATAAAAAAGTCATAATTAAGATTTATGTGTCCTTTAGAAATTACAATTTACACTCTGTTGATATTACCCACATGCTCAGTACCTATACATGCAGTAAACAGAGAGATGTCCGAGTGGGGGTGAACTGGCACCTCTCCAGCTACCAGTCCAACACCATACTTTGGTCCGTACGTGGACTTGAACCAGCCGCCCTCCAGTTCCCAACCCACCTCCCTACGGAATGAGCAACTGCCACCACCCAGTAATATAGTATAACATAAAAAATTGCATACATGTTACTTGACAATTTATGCCTTGTTATTTTTCAGGAAAATAAATTACATTTTTCTCGAATCCCCTTGGAATCTTAAGTTTTGGACCTCTCTGCGTACAGTATGGCTGCTTGTGTAGGAAGTCTTTCCTTGGGATGTGATAGAGATCTACATGTTTACTCCTACATTCTGGAGACTGGATCACATCACTCCAGTTCTGAAATCTTTACACTGGCTTCCTGTGTCCTCAAAGAATTGATTTCAAGTACTCTTGCTAGTTTATAAATCCCTTAACGGTTTAGGTCCAAATACATTTCTGATCTGCTACAACACTATGACCCCCCCAGACCTCTCAGTTCATCTGGGACAGGTCTACTTTCTGTCCCCGAGTCAGAACTAAACGGGTGAAGCAGCTTTCAGTTTCTATGCTCCTCATATCTGGAATAAACTCCCAGAAACCTGCAGATCCGCTGCTACTCTCAGTTCTTTTAAATCAAGGCTGAAGACCTTTCTTTTTGATGCTGCCTTCTTTAAATGAATGCCATTTCTTTAAATTCTTATGCTGCACTGTAACTTTTATTCTTGTGTTTTATGTGTCCTATGTTTCGATTTTTGTTTTTAACTGTCTATTAATGTGTTTTATTAGTTTTTATTGCTTATGATTTTTAACTGTTTGTACTTGTGTTTTATCGGTTTAACTGATTTCGTGTAAAGCACTTTGAATTGCCCTGTTG
>NC_045744.1:28309696-28310366 GCF_008692095.1 Etheostoma spectabile
CTATACAAATAAAGCTGCCTTGCCTTGCCTTGCCTTACATTATCTATTAACTTTATTCACTTTAAAAACATGTATATTTAGATAAATGGTGTAAATAGCCGAATTAAAAGATCATGATTATTACATGAGAACAGTGATCAACAGCTTTCCTCCAACAATCCTGTCATTGGCAACAAGCTCCAAGAACACATATCGGTCAGACCCTGATTTGTAATCAAGTCATATCCAAAGTGTCTGTCTCCATTCTTCTGTCCCTGAACCCCAGCAGACAACGTTGGTACACTTACACCAAGGACATCTATTATGAGTCACATCATCCTTTCATCCACTCATAAATCCTAATTTAAACGTTCCCCTGTCATTCCACTCAGCGCTCAATACCGCTCCTCGACCACAGGATGGCGACAGCATTAAACAGAAAAAAACACAACGCACTTGACGACTTCTCTGCCTCGGAGACACAAAGCCTGTGACATCATCTGCGGAGGGACAGAGGGTGTGCGAAGGACAAATGTCCTGAAATGCATTACATCATTCTGCACTAATATGATAATATATCTCAGGCTGTGAGTGCGGTGCCAAGCATGAGAGGGGCCATAATCCATACGACTGCTTCAAATGTGAACAAGGGGATAAAATGAAAGTGGAGGTGGTGGTGGAGAAGGGGGGT
>NC_045744.1:28310376-28314439 GCF_008692095.1 Etheostoma spectabile
TCTGCTGGAGTCGGGAGTGCAGTGCTGAAGGTTATTCCAGACATTATTCCTCAATGAGAGCAGGAGGAGAGGATCTTCACTATTACACACTAAGCGATGAAGAGGAAGGGTGGCTAAAACGCTTCCTATCTGTCTACTGTCCTTGTCTTTCGCTTTCTTGTTGTTTCTGTTGTTTCTTTCTGAGGAGAGAAAGGAGACAAAGATGTGTAAGAAAAAGGTTGCAGAGTCGAGGGAAGGACTGACTAGTTGGAAAAGGGAGTATTTGAAAAAGAGGTGAGAGAGTGAGGGAGGAAATAATTGAGAGTGGAGAGGTGAGGAAATGGGAGGAAATAGAGAATAAGGAAAAGAGAGAGACTGGGAGGAAAAAGTGGAAAGAGGTGAAAGGTGGAGAGAATTGAAAATCTGAAAGGAGGAGAGGTGAGAGGATGAATAAGGAGAAAAAGGGAGAAAGGAAGAGTGAGGGAGGATGCAAAGGAGAGGAAGAAAAAGTCACTGTGATGTGAAAAATGTGACAACATGAAGTTAGGGAAGAAAGAAGAGGAGAAGGAAAAGATGAGGCAGGAGAGGAGTGTAGAGACAAAACTGAAGATGTGACTGAGAAGAGGAAACAGGAGAGGAGATCAGTGGAAAGAAGGATGAGAGGAGGAGGTAATGAGTTGAACAGAGAAAATGTGAAATGAAGAGTAAAGAGTGGAGAGACAAGAGTAGGGGAGGTGAAAGAAGGACTGAGGACACAACTTAAAGGGAAACCATTGAAATAGGAAGAAAACAAAGAAGAAAAGGGGAGTTAAGGATAGAAGCAGTGCCATTTATGTAGAGAGTTTGGCCAACTCAAATCATGGGCGCCATATTGTACACCATCATCAGATGACTCAACATATTAGAGATTTATTTCAAGATAGCATATTTCAATCAGGAGAGACATGTTTGCAGATATGCGAATGAGGTTTAATGTACAGCTCAATAAAGTGTACAAAATCTTTGGTAATTAGACTCCATTGCTATACAAATATTTCGTAAATCTATATAGGGGTAGAGAACCATCAGATCTCCCCCCCCCCCCGATGAATCTAGACACCGGTGGTGGCGACAAAGGAGCCTTAAGACCTGGCCGAAGGAGGCTCCGGACCCGTCAGCTGGAGTAGATGACTGGAGGTGGAAGGGGAGGTGGGGGGTTGCACTCTTTGCCTGCAACAACAGCTAAATAGCAAGGGGAGAAACAGATTATTTAAAGCAGGGCTGTGACTCTGTGATTGGCCATTGCCATTTGTGTACAATTCTCTGATTGGTTTAGTAGGAAGGTGAATGCCTCCAACAGCTGATTGGAGTTAGGTAGAGCATTGATTAGGAGTGAGGTCTTCCTGAAAGGATTTACACTGAGATACATTTCAATCCGGAAAGGCTAGTCGCAGATATGCAACAGTTATACAAATGTACATTTATTTGGATAACTGAATTGATAAAGGAGTGCATCAATTAAAAGTTAGGTCTTTCTAAAAGAATTTACGCTGAACTACATTATATATAATATTATATAATATGCTATCTTGAAATAAATCACTTACTTTCAACCTTAAACAGACATATACATGTTATTATTAACGTTTGTCAATATGTAAAAGGCCCTTACTGAAATATTCCAGTGTATATTTACCTTCTATATTGTAATTGGGCCTAAGTGATCACATTGCCTAATAAGTCTCTGAGCAGTGTTTACCTATTTAATGTCTGCTAGCTTACGTACAGGCTAACAATAGCCAGTTAGCTTTGTGTGTAACATAATAAAAACCCACCCATCTCGTAGGAGCAAAGCTTAATATTTAATTCAATAAAATGATAATACGCCTACAAAAGGAACACTAATGCCACAGGTCTTATGTTGACAGCTTGGACGCAGATATAGGAAAATCCGAAGGCAGTTGTAATATTTCCCAAGCAGGCTAGGATAACGCTGTTGCGCTAACATAAGCAAACTGCAGCGTAGCATTAGCTAGCTTTCTAAACTTATGAAAAGCCGAATAACATCCCCATCCAAGCTGTGTTTCACTTTCCCTCCAATTTTACTATAAACATAATAAATGCGCCTGGACTCCATCAAGACCAAAAGCTATATGACTATGGCAGATCAAAGACATTTAGGTTCATGGAGCGCTAGGGAAAAAGCTAATGCTAGCATAAGGAATTGCTAACTTCATTCCTTTTTAAAGCAGAGAAAGAAATTGACATTTACCTCACACAATAATTAATAGTAATTTGCCCTCCAGTTTGCTCTTTTCACATTCATCTCCCACACTTTTCCTTTTTGGTTCACATGGGTATTCTTTTGCCGCTTTTCTGTTTTTCATTGCAGACAAACACGCAGCAGTTGGGCATTTTTTAAGGGATTTATGTTAATTTTTAAATAATTCATTACATTTTTTCACTATTCCATCCATCTATCCCTCCCTCTTTATCCGCTTATCCGGTATCTGGTCGCGGGGGCAGCCGCTCCAGCAGGGAACCTCAAACTTACCATTACCGAGCCACATCAACCAGCTCCGACTGGGGAATCCCGAGGCGTTCCCTGGACAGGTTGGAGACATAATCTCTCCACCTTGTCCTGGGTCGTCCCAAAGGCCTCCTCCTGGCTGAATGTGCCTGGAACACCTCCCTAGGGAGGCACCCAGGAGGCATCCTTACCAGATGCCCGAACCACCTCAACTGGCTCCTTTTGAAGCGAAGGAGCAGCGGCTCTACTCCGAGCCCCTCTCGGATGACTGTGCTTCTCACCCTATCTCTAAGGGAGATGCCAATCACCTTCCTGAGGAAACCCATTTCGGCTGCTTGTACCCTGGATCTCATTCTTTTGGTCATGACCAAACCTTCATGACCATAGTTGAGAGTAGAAACAAAAACTGACCGGTAGATCGAGAGCTTTGCCGTCTGGCTCAGCTCTCTTTATGCCACAACGGTGGATAAACTGAATGTAATTCTGCACCCGCTGCTCAGATTCTCCGACCAATCTCCTGCTCCATGGTCCCCTCACTTGCGAACAAGACCCAAAGGTATTTTAACTCCTTCACTTAGAATAAGGACTCATTTCCTACCTGAAGAGGGCACTCCTTCAGTTTCCTGCTGAGAACCATGGCCTCAGATTTAGAGGTGCTGATCTTCATCCCAGCCGCTTCACACTCGGCTGCGAAATGATCCAGTGAGTGCTGAAGGTCACATTCCGATGATGCCATCAGGACCACATCATCTGCAAAAAGCAGCGATGAGATCCTGAGCCCACCAAATTGCAACCCCTCCCCACACCAACTACACCCCAATATCCTGTCCATAAATATTACAAACAGGATTGGTGACAAAGCGCAACCCTGGCGGAGGCCAACCCTCACCTGGAACGAGTCTGACTTACTACCGAGAACCCGGTCACAGCTCTCGCTTTGGTCATACAGAGATTGGATGGCCCTGAGAAGGGACCCCCTCACCCCATACTCCCGCAGCACGTCCTACTGTACCTCTCGGTAGACCCGGTCATGCACCTTTTCCAGATCCACAAAACACATGTAGACTGGTTGGGCATGCTCCCAGGCTCCCTCCAGGATCCTTGCGAGAGTGAAGATACGATCCGTTGTTCGATGACCAGGACGGAATCCACATGGTTCCTCTTCAATCCAAGGTTTGACTATCAGCCAAACCTCTTTCAGCACCTTGGAGTACACCAGGGAGGCTGAGAAGTGTGATACCCCTGTAATTGGCACACACCCTCTGGTCCCCCTTTTTGAAGAGGGGAACCACCACCGTGGTCCACCACTCCATAGGCACTGTCCCAGACTTCCACGTAATGTTAAAGTGTCAACCAAGTGTCAATCAAGACAGCCCCTCTACACCCAGAGCTTTCAGCATTTCTGGACGGCTCTCATCAATCCCTGGGGCTTTACCACTGTGGAGTTGTTTGACTACCTCAGCAACTTCCACCAGGGGAATAAACGACAATCCCCCATCATCCTCCAGCTCTGCCTCCACCACAGAGAACGAGTCAGTTGGATTTAGGAGTTCCTCAAAGTGCTCCTTCCACCAC
>NC_045744.1:28314449-28314853 GCF_008692095.1 Etheostoma spectabile
CCTCAGTTGAGGTCAACAACGTCCTATCCTTGCTGTAAACAACTTGAAGGATTCCCCGCTTCCCCTCTTGAGGTAGCGTACGGTTTTCCAGAAGCACCTTGGTGCCGACCGAAAGTCCTTCTCCATGTCTTCTCCGAACTTCTCCCAGTCTTCTTTGGCTCTGTCATAACAGAGGCTGCAGCCCTTCGGGCCCATCGGTACCTTGAAATGCTTCCGGAGTCCTCTGGGTTAACATATCCCAGAAAGACTCCTTCTTCAGTCGGATGGCTTCCCTGACCACCAGTGTCCACCTGGGTCTTCTTGGGTTATCGCCCCTTGAGGCACCTACGACCCTAAGACCACAGCTCCCCGCCGCATTTTCAGCAATGGAAACTTTGAACATTGTCCACTCAGGTTCAATGCCC
>NC_045744.1:28314863-28315626 GCF_008692095.1 Etheostoma spectabile
CACAGGGATGCACGAAAAGCTCCGCCGGAGGTGTGAGTTGAAAGTCTGTTGGACAGAGGCCTCCTCCAGACGTTCCCAATTTACCCGCACTGCCCGTTTGGGCTTACCAGGTCCGTCCAAAGTCCACCCCCATCCCCTGACCCAACTCACCACCAGATGGTGATCAGTTGACAGCTTTGCCCCTATCTTCAACAGTGTCCAAAACATACGGCCTCAGATCAGATGAAGCGCTTGTAAAATCGATTATTGATCTCTGGCCTAGGGTGCTCTGGTACCACGTACACTTATGAGCATCCCTATGCTATCCCCATGGTATTTGTTTAAACAAACCATGACTAGGGCTGTAGTCAAGACCACCTTTGTCGAGTCCAAGACAAGTCCAAGAACAGGACTAGTCGAGTCCAAGTCAAGACCGAGTCCAAAGAGGTTCGAGTCCGAGTCAAGACCGAGTCCAGAGAGGTTCGAGTCCGAGTCAAGACCGAGTCCAAGTCAAGGCCGAGTCCAGGACAGAAAAAAAGGTCTTATGTATGACAGTATCAAGACAATCCATTTGGGTTATTTGTTGATATAAAAGCAAAAACAGTGTCAGAACACCCAGGATTTATGAGTATAGCCATTCCCCTTGATATCATATGGTGATAACTCATAATAGCTACATAGACAATACTGCTACAGTAGTACTAGTACTGAGCATTAGAACTGACACTACTACAGTGGTACTAGTACTGAGCATTTGAGCAACTAAATGACAACATAGCTTCAC
>NC_045744.1:28315636-28315812 GCF_008692095.1 Etheostoma spectabile
AGATGTAGTGTAGAAATGAAGTGACCAGTATTACAGAGTGTAGCCCTATGGTTGGTTTTTGGCTTCCCTAAAAAAATATTGTATTCTATTGTTATTTGGACGTGGGTTAATAGGAAAAACATGTATTTTCAGAAAACAAAGTTTGGTTAAACAACAATGAACAGCGTGTAATTTAA
>NC_045744.1:28315826-28333337 GCF_008692095.1 Etheostoma spectabile
GTTCGTTAACACACACACACACACACACACACACACACACGGCTCGGCAACGTTAGCTAATGTCCGATAGCATACAAACGGGCTAACTATAGCCAGTTAGCTTTTTTATAACGTAACAAAACCCACCCATCTCGTAGGCGCAAAGCTTATTTCATGTGATACAATGATGGCTCAAACTAACGCCACAGGTCTTATGTTGACAACGTGGACGCAGATATAGGAAACTCCGAAGGCAGCCTTAATATTTACCTAGCGTTAGTAAGCTAGGCTAACGCTGGTGCGCTAACGTTAGCAAACGTTAGATGTCTGAACTTGTAAAAAGCCGAACAATATCCCCAACTGGACTGTGTTTTACTTTCCCTCCAATATTATCATCAACATAATAAAGACACCTGGACTCGGTCGAGACCAAAAGTCATATTGGGCAAGACCAGTGGCCGAGTCCGAGACAAGTCCGAGTCCAAATACTATCGAGTCCGAGACAAGTCCGAGTCCATAGAAAAGCGGTCTTGAGTCCGGACTCGAGTCCAAGACCGGACTCGAGTACTACAGCCCTGACCATGACTAGCACGGAAGTCCAACAACAGACAACCACTCTGGTTTAGATCAGGGAGGCCGTTCCTCCCAGTCACGCCTCTCCAAGTATCTCCATCATTGCCCACGTGTGTGTTGAAGTCCCCCAGCAAAACTCTGGAGTCCCTTACTGGAGCCTCATACAGGACTCCGTTCAAGGTCTCCAAGAAGGCAGAATACTCCGAACTCTTGTTTGGTGCATATGCACAAACAACAGTCAGAGATTTCCCCCCATCACCCGCAGAAGTACGGAGGGGACCCTCTCGTCCGCTGTGGTAAACTCCAACGCAAAAGGAATGAGAAGATTAGGCAACAGAAGAGGAGAGAAAAAAACTGGACAGAGGGAGAATTGAAGAGATTGTAAGGAGGAAAAAGAGGTGAAAAAGGAGGAAAGAAAGGATGATTGCCAATATGATGCAAGGAAAGACGAAAGATAGACAGCACGAGAAGTGAAAGGACAGAAGAGAATGGCAAAAAGATGACACAGAAGAGGGTAAGAGAGGTGGAAAAGAAAAGAAAGGAGAAGGTTGGATATGTGAAGAAGACAATGATGAAGATGATGATGCATAGCTAAAGAAACACAATAAAAGAAGAGAGGAGGAGACAAGATGTGATGTGATAGCAGGACTAAAGAGAAGAAGTAGAAGGAGAGGAGGACACAGGGCAATGCAAAAGAGAAGAAGAAAGGACAAACAAAATGAGGAAAGGTGGATAGAGAAAAAGAAAAGAAAGGAAAAGGTTACAAAGATGAGAGCAGAACTGACAGGATGATTTAATGAGAGAGAGCAAAGCCAAGACTGAAGGAGAGGAGAGGTTTGGTTTTAAAAGTCCCTTTATTGGACCATTTTCAGATCACTGAATAACCAACAAACATAGACAAAAAAAAAAAACTAAACAAATACAATCAATACGAAAGTTCTGTGCCTTCCATTCAAACCCTTAGGACCAACTTCCACCCACACTCCCCCACGGAGCATAACACTCCCTTTACAGCCCACACACGACTAAAACCCACCAAATTGTCCATCAGCAGGTAATAAGAGTGGTCAACCCTTAACCGGGCTCTGACCAGCCACTCCAGCATCGGTGCCAGCTCCACACTGCCCCCCCTCTGCTCCTTATTTCTACGGGACAGCCAGATAGCCAATTTTTGCCATAGCAAACAAAAAATTCAATAGGACGTGAACAGCCTTCTTATTGTGTATTGTGGACGAAAAATAAACAATACCAAAGAAAAGACCTCTCCTAAACCCTGAACCCACTTTTTAGTGACATCCAGCACATCCGTCAGCTGAGGACAACCAACAAAGAGATGCGCCAGAGTTTCTACTTCAGAACAAAAACTACACCCCTCCCCCAGCTCGGGATTGATGTGCGCCCTGTAGTGGTTTGTAGCTATGGCCCCATGCACAATCCTCCAATGAAGGTCTGCCAACTGTCCTTCGGGGAACCGTTTGGACCAAAAAACTCAGTCCACCTCAACTCGCCTAGCCCAGCCAGAGCCAGCATGTTCAGCACCTTTACGCAGGTATTGATACAGTTCTTTCTTCCCAGCATCCTGGAACTTGCCCAGGTGAGGGGTTGAAAAAGACAGTAGATGGACTGCTTCCTCCTGCCACTCCCCCACAAATGGGGTTATGGACAAAGAGGGGAAACTGTATTCCCACCCCTCACTCTACTGCTCACAGAGAGACCGAGTCTGTACAAGCATCCGTTGAGGCTGCTCCAGGGCAGCACAAGCTTCATGCACCACCCTGCCGATGAGCCTGATGGAGGTGATGTTGCTACACCTTTTCAGGGCTTCACCAGAGACTGCAGTCAAGCTTTATCAGGTGACCCAGTTTAGTGCACCCAGCCTCCCTGAGACTGGCCTTCAGACTGGCAGACTGCAACACTTGAGTCCCTATGAAGTCATTAAAAAACAAAGGTTCTTCAAACAGCCACATCCCCAGAGTTTCATTTGCATCACGAGAAAATGTTGGTATCTGCTGTGTATCTAGCTATCTAGCTAGCTGCGGCCAAATTTGTATAATTTTCTTCTGGAGTCTAAAGGAGGCAATTTTAGACTGGATGCCCACCAGCCTCTGGCCTTGTTCAGCAACAGGCAGGTAGAGAGCTGCTGCCCAAACCCAATGTCAACCTGACCAGAAGAAGTCAACAATGGTGCCAATGAGGAGAACCTCGGTTTTATTTCTGTTTAGTTTGAGGAAGTTTTCGGTGAGCCAGGTTTTTATTTCAGAGACGGAATCTGTAAGGGAGGTGGGCGGGAGAGTGGGCGAGGGTTTGGTGGAGAGGTAGAGTTGGGTGTCATCGGCATAACAGTGGAAGTGAATGTGAAATTTGCAGAAGATATTGCTGAGGGGAAGCAGGTAAATGATGAAGAGTAGGGGCCCCAGGACTGAGCCCTGGGGCACACTTGGGGTGATGGAGGAGGGAATGGATTTACAAGACTTGAGTTGAATGAACTGGGTGCGGCCAGAGAGGTAAAATGTGAACCAGTCTAACGGACTGTGGGTGATGCCGATGGAAGATAGCCTATTGAGGAGGGTGGTGTCAAAGGCTGCACTCAAGTAGAGGAGGATGAGGATGGTGGGGAGTCCAGAATCAGCTGCCATGAGGAGGTTGTTGGTGATTTTGACGAGTGCTGTTTCAGTGCTATGGAGGGGGCGGAAACCGGACGGGAACTGTTCAAACAGGTTATTCTGGGATAGGTGAGAATGGAGTTGAGAGGCAAATGGGGAGGGAGAAAGTCCTGGGGTTGGGTGATATTGTTAAGTAGGGAGAACAATGACTTGGAGTTTCCTTTGTTGGCAGTGATTATTCTGGAGTAGTAGTGGGATTTGGTGCTGGCAATGGAGTCCTTGTAACGTAAAATGTTGTTATTGTACATTTCTTTTTGAATAGTGAGACCAGACGAGATTTAGTAAAGTTTGAAGCTTTTCTGATGTTTTCAAATGGTTCTCCTGTTTGAATTTGCAGCAGCATCCTTCAAACATTTGAAAACATCCATCCATCCATCCATCTTCGTCTGCTTATCCGGTATCGGGTCACAGGGGCAGCAGCTCCAGTAGTACATTTGAAAACATTCATTATAAATTTAAAAAGTAAATAAAAAAGCAATTCAATGTAATAAGTAACATTACTTTGACAAAGTAATTCAAATTGTTACACTATTACATTTTTAAGTACAGTAGGTAACTTATATTTGGCAACCTATTACATTGCCAACTTTCCCAACACTGATTATACAGTTTGTGAGAAGGAGAGATAAGATGAGGCAACTGACACAAGTAGAAGTGGAGAAAGACAGAACATTAGAGCTGAGATCTTCAACAGGGGGGTCCTTTGAGGTACTGCAGGGGGGCCACGGAATTAGTGCTCATTTTTCTGAAATTTGAAAGTTGAATCCAACACATTATTAGCAGATATAAATCAGTCTATTTGTAAAAAACCCCATTGATGATAGGCTTGCCAACCTGTGGTGGTCTCTAAGGCCATCCACAGATACAGGTCATAAGAATTCACTGTGCCATATTTATGTTTTAACAGTAAAACATGATTTATATAAATTATTTTAATGGCTTAGTATTCTACGCTAAAAAAAGGTATGTATAAAGGCTTTAGGCCGCCCTAGTGCAGCCCCAGTTTAATATGCACTTCATTTTATACAATATATGTAGTAGAGGAGCTCTGTTCTGTCTCTTTCAGTTAAGCGGTCCTTTGTTTAAAAAACAGTGAATCAGAATCAGAAAACTTTATTGAGCCCCTCAGGAAAATGATTTAGTTGTAGACCCCTGTATTAGAGGAACGGTAAAGAGACTAGGCAGAAGGGAGGAAAGAAAGAGAAGAAGTGGAAAAAAGAATAGAAAGGATGAGAGGACGGAGCAAAAATGAGATTTTAATGAGAGACTCTGCAGACGTTTGTCTTGGCGTTGTGCTCCGAGCTCCACCGTCGGGCTCACATTCAGGTAAACACTGTGTATGCCCTGCTGCCGGAGTGCTATACATAGACACACAGCCATGCAGAGTATGACCTGAATAAACAGCAGAATGTGTGATGCACAAACTTACTCAAAGTAAAGAGCTGAAACATTTTTAAGCCACATCCTGGAGCCTCGGTTCTAAAAATACAAAGAATAATTTTATAAAATTAACTCTCTGTAAACTAAAAAAAAAAATTCAAAATAAAGGAGCCTTTGTTGCTTTTAATATGAAAAGCTGTGTCTTCTTTTATTTTCGGTAATACTGTGGAAAAATAATTACATACATTTTGAAAACAAAAAACAGAAATCAAACATGAAAATTTCAATAATATCTTGGGTGTTTTTATACAGTTTTTTTTCTTGAATAAAAGGAATAAAGAAGTACTCAAATCAAACACACATGATACACACATGAACAATATATAGGGATAAAAATAAAGAATTGGAGTATGGAGAATATGCTTATATGAATACCCACACTGTCCCTCGCTCACCCACATGCACACCTCTTTAACATTTTCGAGTGCAATATGGAAGCTTTGTCACTACTCTGATCACCGTCTGCATATGCTCAGCAATACCAAGCATCAATTAATCCTGTTCACTCGTGCAGCTGTTTAAGAGAGCAGACAGGCTCAGCAGCTGGATGAGGGACGAGCTTGCCTCCTTTCCTCGTGTCCTAAGGCCACGCAATGTCTCCTTCACTCTGTCTTAACAGCTGTCCTGCTTCACACTAGGGTTGGACTGATATGGTTACTTTTCCAAAATTATTTAACACCCTCGAAATTATTAAAGCCTTAATTGACGATATAATATTGATAAAAGTCTGTTACACTTTGCAGCTCTTTAAGGCAGTTTTAATCCTTTCGATTTTAGTTCTGGGCGATTTTTGGTGACTGGTGGTAACAGCAAGTGCTTTTTTTGATAATTCAAGGGCATGTTCAATCTCAAATCGGTGTGCACTGTTTTGCTACGGTGTCCTGGTTGAACGCCATGTTTCCTTGGAATGGTGTAAAACGGTGTGCAACTGCTGCACGATTTGTTTTCTCTTGCCTGGTTGGTAATACCTAATCAGCAGAGACGTGTCTGTTAACCCGTGGTAGTAAAAAGGCAGAGCGTCTTGCGCACAGAACATGGTGTTCAAAGCTTTGCCGTTTCAGTTTAAAGAAATGTGTTGCAGCGTTTTTTGGGGGCAGAACGTGGACCAGGTGCCAGTGTTTTGTTCAAAACAGCATGTTTATTAACCACTAGGGGCAGCAAAGAGACCAAGATAGCTACAGAAGCAGAGCAACTTGTGTTTCTGTCCAATCACAAGCCTATAAATCAGACTGAATTGGCATTATGTTTCACTTTATCATTGTGGTAATGTTGGCCGATCCTTGTCTTCTGTTTTGCCCTAACCGTCAGCTCTAAGTGCCGTATCCTGTCCCTCCTACAGTAAATCATTTCCAGTCAACACGGAAGCTGCCGTAGTAGTTGCTATAAGCAATCAATTGTTTTTTTCAGAAAGCACTGAGGAAATATGCTGATAATATGCAATATTTAGCAAAAACATTCAGTCAAACCCTGACGTCTACAGTCCAGTGGTCCTAATACATGTGTATATGTTATGGAAACAAAACAGGTGTTGCAGGCTGCAAACACACATGTACACACACATGCATGTTCACAGATGGACACATCCTTACAGTGCTCACACACACACACACACACACACACACACACACACACACACACACACACACACAGACACACAATGAACACAAATGGCTGCTGCATTTGTCTGTCTGCTCAGTTCAGTTTTTTGCACAGTCTTTTGGCACTCGCTGAATACTCCACAAGGTAAAAATGGACACCGAGCAACTTGAGTCAGTCTTGGCCAGGGATGGCGCGGCACAGCACAGCATGGAACAAAGCAGTTAGCTGTGGGTCTGGCCTGGTTCTAGCCTGGGTTGGCCTAGTTGAGACAGAGTTTTGGCTATTTGTGGCCTGGCTGAGCAGTCATTTTGGCCACAGACACATACAAGCTCTCTCTTCTGGGTTGATAAATCAGAACCCCCCTTTCCGATATATGTAAAAGTTTAGACACATATTTTTGACCAAAGTCATTTCTTTCACTGGTGAGGTAACACAACAAAGTAATACCAAGAAAAGAAGATTCAAAATACTGATTTTCAGAGAGAAATAAATGAGGATGATGTCATGAGCTCATGAAGCTATATATTCTCTAAAAACAGACACTCAACCCCCCAACATACATACATTAATGCAAGCTAAGATTGCTATACCTACTGTACTTCATATGTTATCAACTTGAAGAATATTTGGAAGAAAGCTGTGAGAGAAGGTTGGTTATGTTGTGATTAGTTGTTTTTTTTCTTCATGTAAAGACAAGTTCTATATTTGGAAGCTGGTAGGTGGCTGTTGATATGACACATGGGAGGGAGTTAAGTGTATCAGTACACAACGCGCTGAGAGGTACAGTACGTATGGAAAAGAGGGGGAAAAGACATGAAATAACAACTTAAGATTCCATTCTAAACTGCATATTTTTTCATCGCTGAACCAAATATAAACATCAGTTTTGCATTTTTTTTGGCATCCATGGTGTTTTTTATGTATATGTCCCCACTGTCAGCAGACTGTAAGTAGTTAAGAGGTAATGACCAATGGCGCGGCAGAGTATATGTACCTCCTCCGTGTCATGTGTACTCATTCTACACAAGGTCATAAGGACATTTCAAGTCCAATGCAAAATACTGCACAGCTACAACTCTGTAAAAAGGTTGTAAAGAGGTAATAGTATGCAGCACCAAAGCTGCAATAACCATATAAATTTAAAAGGGTGCTCCATCTGCCGTTCTTCTCTCTTTAACTACTGAAACGGTTTATATAGTGACCTTCCAGCTACAGGGTTCCATCTGATATTCTAATTAGAAATGGCGTTGCTGCCGATTCCTTTCTGAAAGTGTTTATTCCAAATAGAGGCAATAAATACAATTTTTACTGCCCCTTGGCACAAAATTACCATGATATACTGCATCTGAAAAGGGTTGATAGGATGGCTGATAGGTATAAAGACTCAATGATTACCTCTGGAGGTGTTGAGATATCTGGCTTCCCTTCACAGCCTCAGGTCTTTTGTAAAGCACCGTTTCATCTGCTATCATTTTTAACTGCTTAAAATTGTACGTTAGAGAAACAAGTGCGTGACTCGTCAGGCAGTCCCTCTTAACTTAGTAAGTCATACACATGTGCCCTTAAACAAAGGTCAAACATCAAGACAAAGTCAAAGCAATTCCTCTAGGTCGCCACAACAAGTTTAAAAGAGTCATGTGTTATTTAAAGTCCCGAACTGAAGAACATTCGAGATGGAACCTTAATTATTCCTCCCACAGATGTGGAGTCTAGTCAACACTGATTGGCACCGTAACAGGTGACGTTGTGCAATGGTACAATGGAGAGTGCAATCCAATCTCACTGGCAAAGCTCAGTGCGCAAACATGAATTAATTCTACTACTGTTTTCAGTTCTTTGTTTTCAGTTCACACTGTGAGCAACATTATAAGTAAGGGGTGGAAGTCAAATTATTTTCTGTAGAGGGGAAGGTCCAAGGAAATATCTCGCACAAGTCGGCCAAAACTGTGCTCATTGCTCATCAACAGCCAATCCAACATTTCTTTTTTTTCCTAAAGATGTAATTCTGTCAGCTGAACGTTTTTTGTCTATGTAGAGAATACAAAATGGAGCCAACAACAGTCATTCAAAGCTTTCGGTTCAAATAAATGTCTTAAAACCGGTGTTGGCTCAGTGATTGCATTCATAGTTGCCGTTGAAACAACTTTTCTTGTAAGGCTTTCTTTTTCCTTTTTTTTGGATAACTTCTTACTTATAACTCATCAAGACATTACTATCAAGCAAAACATTTTTTGATGTTCCAACTTTGCAGCTGCACTGAGAAAACAGGTACAACCCACAAAGCTTTTGTAAGATGATCATAGTGGGAATTCGGACTTAGTTGGTGTTGGGTAAGTAAACAAAACTACTGTTGCAGACACTGCAAGATCTTACCAGACAGACACATTTGATTTTCTCTCATGGGGAAAAATAATATGGCAGTGGGACGTTAGAGATCTATTTAACAGGGGACTAGTACAGTAGCTGCATCAGTAGAGTTTTGAGGTTAGTAGCGAGATTATGAACGCTGATCATTAAAGGCCAATCACACGTACCAAAGCTGACACAATATAATGGAAAAATCTCATAAACTAAAATATACCACCAAATTGTCTGTTGTAGTGAACAAACCAGTACTTACATGGACATGTACAAAGTACCATATGAGCTAGATAGAACCATCTGTACCTTCATTTTGATATGTTTGACTACACTTGAACCTTTGCTTACAGAGTTCACAGCACAGCTCAAAGTGAGCATCTGCTGGTTCTCCATCCATCACTCTGAATGTCGTCAATGTTTTGAAAAAGGCAGTCCAGTCAGAAGACTGGAAGTCAAAGAAAGAGTTTCACACCAAACAGAGATATCCACCAAACTGATTTGCCCTCGTTGGATATTTATCATTTTGGTATGAAGCTCTTTGAATGTTCTAATTTAAGTTTCTAACATCCACTTTAAAAACCCCATCCATCGCTCTTAAAGAAACCCAAAACGTTTCCAATAACTTTGCCACATACACATTAAAAAGTGAGTTTCACCCAAAACGCTGAGCCTTTGGTCCACAACTCCTTATAAAAATATTATAAAATGTTTCTGAATGCCATTTTTTTTATGTTTCGGTATAAATATGGAAAGGAAAAACTAGTCTACTGTGCAAGTGACAGAAACAATTACTTTTTGACACTTGAGGGTAGGGGAGGTATCTTTTTGTACAAATTGCTGAAATTCATTGAATGAAAAAAGCGCTCCTGCCACACCTCGTTTCACAAATACTATACACAGCATTGACCTCGAGCGAAATGTTAAGAATAGAAATGCATCATGATGATTAAAAATGACATATGAGCATAGAATGAGCAAGAATGAGCATATAGAGACACTTGCTACCACTCCTTTCCTTTCCTCTAAGATGTGGCACGTACAAAACCTTATTTTCCAGACCATCTTATTGTCCACTCTATACAAATGAAGACCCATCTTACAGTAATACTTTGTGTGCATTGGCACTCTGGTCACTAACTGTCCCACTTAAATCAAGGTAGATCTTGTAGAGAATTTTGTAAGAATTGGCCACTGGGCAAGGTTGAGTGAGTAAAAGGGATTAAAAAAGTGCCAAATATATATAGTCCAAGCTGCCCCGTTGCTGCAATACATTGAAACAAACAAGTCTTTAAAGATCTGTGTGTTTGTGTGTTTTTTTGCATTATGTGAGAGTCAGAAAATGCCAAAAGAGATTGGACTGCAAGGAGGTTTGCTGTAGGTCACTGTACTGCATCACACTGTATAGGTTTGTACAAGGAAATAACTTTAAAATGACCCAAATCTCCATTTGCACTTATTTACAGAGATGGGGTGGAAGGAAGATGCGCTGCAGGGAGATGATCATAGAGCAGGGCGAGGACTGCAGGAAGAAAAAGGTCCTTCCGCAACTCCTCCTTAAGCGTCTGGTGTTTTTCTTCTTCTCATCTTCAAAGTGCTCTTCTTCTTTTTTTGTGTGTCTTTTTTGTCTTGATTGTGGCTCGCTGTTGCTTTTGTTGGTGCATAAAAACTGCACGCAACAGAAGGTCTGCGCAAATGTGTGTTGTATGTACGTGTGTATTGCTGGTAACTGTAATATACATGATGCTGCTAACTGCTGTGAGCTGTTGCTCTGGTGTTTCATTGGTTCAGAAAATGAACCAAAGGCCATGCACTGGATGCTACAGAAACAGAACATGGATTCTTGAATGTTTATGTGTGTTTTTTTACATCTATGTTTTTGTTTTAAGTGTGATAAGTACTGATGCTGCAAAAAGCAAGTCAAAGCATGTGAATGTGTGTTTCTCAAACATGAGTCTGCATCCGCTGCGTGTGTCTTTGGGAATAGTCAGAGGGGGGAGATGAATACGAGAAGCGGGTGGAGGTTCCATACTGCCCCAGTCCTGTTTCTGGACTTTGTTGCCCTTGCCCCAGCACCGGCCCTGGCCCAGGTCCAGGCCCAGGCCCAGGCCCATGCCCAGGCCCAGGCCCAGGCCCAGGCCCAGACCCCGGCCCAGGCCCTGGCCCTGGCCCTGGTCCTTGTCCTGTTGGATACATCTCATAGGACGGCCCTTCCTCTATGGGTGGAGCAAAGCCCATGCGGTAGCTGGGATACTGGGAGGGGTATCCGTAGTTGTCATAGGTCAGTTGGGTGGTGCTGTCCAGCAGACCGCAGTCTCCGGGGTAATCTCCAGGCGATTGAAGAGCTGGATTGGGAGGTGCTTGCTGGCTCTGTGCCACCCTGGTGAAGGTATTGAATTGGGCGTAGGTGGCATGGGACATCCTGGAAGGTGGGCGCGGGTCGTAGCAGCCTGCCCTTGAGCCTGGTACTGCACTGGGTGGAACGGCACCGCTGGCACCAGCTGGGGCGCCGCTGGAAGATGCCCCGGCTGGTCCGCTGTTTGGATTCGGGGAGCGGAACTCGCCCTGGTAGTGGATGGCACGGGACTGGGGGCGCGCCTCGTCATGGGTGGTGGCTCGGACGTTGTAGTAACCGTTGGTTGGATCCTAAGATCAGAGGGGAGATTATTAGTAGTTAATATGTGAAGCAACAACATTGGGATAAGTGATACAGAAAGCTAACCCTCTGGTCTTGGCTTCAGTTAGCTTGGCCTTGTGTCACATCATACTTTCACATTGTACGAGCGGGCGGAGCAAGGGGTTGGCTTTTTGGGCTACCAAATCAATGGCACAAAAGTTGCATTACGTTGGACATATGGTGCATACTGTATACTGTACATAGCTGCTATAAATGGAGCATGCCCCCGGACCCCCCACCCCTTCCTCTGGTTTGGGCTGAGCCCTGAATGTTTCCAACACTTGGCTCCACACCTGATGTTGTGGGTGATGTTGGTGCTGTTGGTGGCGTGCTGTTGCTCATGCTATGTCTAAAAACATAATGGCGTGTGAGCAATGCAGCACACATAATGTGACACAAGACATAACGACATAACCTTATTTTACCAGGATGAACATGGTTTCCAATGCAAGATGACAGGTTACTCACCTGGGCAAAAACTACTTTGGGTATACAATTTCTACTAGGGGGATTTCACACGGTTTATTTCCTCCTTTAGTTTGGCCAGTTTATGCTTCGTGGTAGTTTTTGAGGTTATAAGGAGATATTAGCTCCAGTCCAGTTTAAGAAACCCAAATGAGGGGTTGATCCTGCTCTGATCTTGCAGAATCCTGCAAGTGATGCATTAGGAATAACCAAAATCTGTTTTTGGGACATTCAGCACAGATTGTAAAAAAAAGGGATAGCGTTATGAAAACCAAGTTTTTAACTCCTGCCATAGGAATGCCGGACATGAGGAAAAAGTAATTGGCAGTTAATGATGGATATGACCACAAAGTTCATGACATATGATATGTCTGTGCACCATGCAGGATATAATGTTCGAGACGCTGCTGAAAAAAATCCAAAGTCAGAAGACTAAAATGTGTATCTCACCTTGAGCTCGTACTCCTCCCTGGTGTCGCCCTCGCTCCTGATGTCCTGCTTCAGGTCCATGTCGTCTTTGAACGGCTGAGTGGAGGGAGAGAGGGAAACAGAGGGCAGAAACTAAACCATCAAACAACGAAACACACACACGGAAAGAGGGAGGGTGAGAAAGGAGAGGAGGAGGAAGAGAGGGAGGGGAGAGGAAAACAGAGTTTCAGGTTTTTCATCCCAAGAGAGTGGAAGACGAGAAACGGGTTAGTTGTTGGAAAAAAGGTTTTGGACCGAACTTTAAAACCACTCCAAAGGAGCCTCGGCGATTAGATTCTCCAGGACTTCCAGGGCTGAACGCTTTTCTTAAGGGAACACAATGTAAAAGAGAGAGAGAGAGAGAGTGCGAGAGAGAGAGAGAGAGAGAGTGTGTGTGTGTGTGTGTGTGTGTGTGTGTATTTGCGCGTATATGTCTGTGTGTGTGTGTGCAATTTATAGAGTGAGAATTAATGCGTGTGTGTAGCATCAATTTAAATTGCATTGTGTTTGTGTGTGGGTGGTGCGTTTGTGTGTGTGGATTTACAAGGTTATTTGTGCATGAACAGTACTTTATGGTGTATCTGTGTGTGTACAGTATGTACAGTACACTATGAGCTTTCTTGATTTTCTTGAAGTGTACATGTTTGTGTGCATATATTCTTTTTTTGGTGTATTTGCAGACAAGCCCTTGGCATCTGTTTTAGATTGTGTGCATGTTCTTTAAAGTGTGAATATTTGTGTGTGTGTTCCTCTCTTGCCCTGTCGCCCTTTGTGTTGCTGTATCTGTACATTGAAGCCCATTGACCCATACGCCTCCTCTCCACGGCCCCCGGTGACTCAGATGGGTGTCTACTCACGGAGTACATGGCCTTGACCATCCGGGTTGCCGTGGAGACGTCGGCCGCCTCCTCCTCCAGGCTGTGGGTCTCCTTGTTGACCGTCTCTACCTTGATGTCTGGCTTACCGAGTGTGACACCCCGACGACCTGGAAGGAAAGCACAACCTCCGGTCATGTTCTGGATCAAGATAAATAAAAGATGTATAGAAAAAAAGCAACAAAGACATCACTTCACTCTATTTAATGCTGGTTTTGTCTGACTTGTCTTGTCCATTATTTGCCATGTCTCTTTTATTTTTGCCAGTATTCATGGAACAAGGCGTCAGAAAACTTTGGTATGAATATCCTTTCAGAAGTTGCAAGGGTTGAAAATGAAGATACATATATTTGATTTCGGTATAACACTGTATAATAAAATATTAGTTGTGCTGTAAATTAATCATTAATAATAATTAATAGTTTATTGTAACACACGTTATATCCCTCATATACTATATTAGGTATCGAGTAATGATTAAAAAAAGTTTGTAAGCCTTTAAAACACTTTTAAAACATCTTTAAACATTACATAGATATATGGACAAGATATTCCTAACACTGTTAAAGGTTACTAGTTGGTTTGTAAACTGTCTATAAACAGTGTCTGGATGGTTATTATAAATTACAAAAATATGTATGTGTGTGTGTGTGTGTGTGTGTGTGTGTGTGTGTGTATATATATATATTTGTGTATATACAGTATATATACTGTACTGTGCAAAGGTTTTAGGCAGGTATGAAAAAATGCTGTAAACTAAGAATGCTTTCAAAAGTGAAAGTGTTAATAGTTTGTTTCATCCATTACCAAAATGCAGTGAATGAACTGAAGATAAATCTAAATCAAATCAGTATTTGGTGTGACCACCCTTTGCCTTCAAGACAGCATCAATTTTTCCTAGGTACACTTGCACACCATGCCATCACTTCCAGGACTTCTTGTTCTTCTTCACACTGAAGAAAGTTCTTAATGACCTGTGTGTTTGGGGTTGTTGTCCTGCTGCAGAATAAATCTGGGGCCAATCATTCGCCTCCCTGATGGTATTGCATGATAGACAAGTATCTGTCTGTATTTCTCGGATTAAGGATACCATTAAACCTGACTAAAACTCCAACTCCGTTTGCAGAAATGCAGCCCCAAACTTGCAAGGAACCTCCACCATGCTTCACTGTTGCCTGCAGACACTCAGTATTGTAGCTCTCTCCAGCTCTTCGGGCCAACAAACTGCCTTCAGCCACAGACAAATATTTCATATTTTGACTCATCAGAGAGCACCTGCTGCCATGTGTCTGCACCCCAGTTCCTATGTTTTTGTGCATAGTTGAGTCCCTTGGCCTTGTTTCCATGTTGGAGGTATGACTTTTTGGCTGCAACTCTTCCATGAAAACCCCTTCTGGCCAGACTTCTCTGGACAGTAGATGGGTGTACCTGGGTCCCACTGGTTTCTGCCAGTTCTGAGCTGATGCCACTGCTGGACATCTTCCCATTTCTATGGGAAATAAGCTCAATGGTTTTTTCATCTGCTGCTCTGTTTCCTTGGCCGACCACTGCGTCTACGATATTCAACGTTGCCCAACTTTTTGCAAGTGTACCTATAAGAATTGATGCTGGTTTGAAGGCAAAAGGTAGTAACACCAAATGTTGATGAGATTTAGATTTTTTTTAGATTTAGATTTTTTTGCGTTTTTTTAATTTATAAAAATATTTTTGAAAGCATTCTTAGTTTACAGCATTTTTCACACCTGCCTAAGACTTTCACAAAAGACCTTTGCACATATACATATATTTGTTGGTATATAGATACTTTTTTTATATAATTTAATGAAGGGCAACAAATGTCTTATTGCTTTACCAAGTATTTACTAACCAATAACTAACTAAGAAAAATATCAGTCGCAACTTTGCAATAGCATCCAGATAATGTTTATAGATGGTTTATAAAGTATTTATTAACAAGGTATTATAGTCTTCTGTTGCAACTTTATAACAACCATTCAGACACTGTTTATAGAAGGTTTACAAACCAGCTAGTAACCCTTAACAGTGTTGGGAATATCTGGTCCATCTATCTATGTAATGTTTATAAATAGATTACCTGATACCTAATATAGACTATGAGAGATATGTGTGTAACAATAAACTATTAATTTACAGCACTACATATATTTTAATAATTATAATTTGTTTGTTAAAGGTAAAATTATGATTTTCTAACAGTTAAATGACAATTAACTAAGGATTAATTAACTATCAATTTACCATCTATTAACTATAAAGTGTTGCCGTTTAATCTGTAACATGTGTAGGGTTTCTACATTTCTGACATCAGTGAATCCTAGTGGCGATTTCACAAAAGACACTGTTGGATTTTGCTGAAATGAAAAAAATGAAAAGATGTTACATATAGAGGCTTAAATGCTTCCTTAGGCCATTTTATCTCAAATGCCACTGCATGTCTGACTACCACTCGGAAATCCTACACAATACTGAAGGGTCACTCAACTGTATAGTTTACTCAACAGTTTCTGGTGGAGAAGAAGGGTAGTTTGTTTCAGTGCAGACCTACATACAACAGAAAGATTGATGCAATATTCTGAGCAACAGCGTTTTTAAGCTCCTTTTTACATGTACCATGTTACTGAACATACAGTACATGTGCTGGCAAATGTATATGTTACATCTCATATAGGAATAGGCCTCACAATCATTTTCACATGAAAGTCACAGGGACAATCTTATTAGGACTTAGTGATATTTCTGTTACACTTCCAACGTGGCTTAAATCTGAATTGAGTGGCGTGACATTAACATAAATGCTAGGTTACATATACACAGGTAGAGATTAAACACATTTCATGTCATTTCATTAAAATGCTTTTAGTTAGGTTAGTTATGTAGAGTAGGACAGTCTTCTATATCACAGGAATAATGTTGATTTTAGGCCAATAAAACAGATATATTTACAATAGGGCTGCAGGAGATGAGGAAAATATGTGCTATTCGATAATGTTCTTTCACGATAACGATATTACTTGCAATAAATAAACATAAATTAAAATGTACTCAGTTCTGCTGCTTTCAATATTCTGCTAAAATACAACTATTTGCTTGCTGAATATAACACAAATGAAAGGAAATAATTTCCAATATTTTTTTGCACAATTTGAACTGAACACAAAAGGCATCATTAAAAAAAACGTATTTACATATTTTAAAGTGCAGCTTTCTTTCAAGTCACACAAATAATCTGTGTCTTTTGCGATATGTAGCAGCCTTTTGCTATGGGTTACTATCAGTTGATATCGCGATGACTATTGTGCAGCCCTATTTCCTATCTTTAAAATTGACTTGTGTAACCTGAAATGAAAATTCAGCTCGATTTAATCTACACATCCCCAGCACATAACAGTCAATTTGTCAACATGAGCAATTCTAATCCAAAAGCAGAGCCCTAAAAAGTAAAGATTTAAGTCTGTGAAGTCTTGAGCTGTAGCATCAAATGAGAGACAGCTTATCTGGAGCCACAACAATGTTTGTTTGAGCTTCTATTTCCAAACGGTATCTTTTCTGTAGTGGTGTTATCAGCTCTGAAGCAGAAAATATACTCGTATCCCCAGAAAATCCCTCTGGGGACTCTGCCAGTCACCTTCATTGTCTTTCCCAATTCTTTACTTGCTGTCGAGCAGCTCAAAATGAAACAACTTAAAGATGCCACATAGCTCTCTGGCTTGTGCTCATAAATCCTAATTGGATTGCCCTCGGCTGTTGAAATAACATATAGGAATTCATAATCTAAATACTATTCACTATTCAACTTTAAAAGCTCTTGTTTTCTGCGCTGTTATTTATGTACTTTATCGAGTGTACAAGCGGCATGTAAATATGATTTATTTATAAAATAATCTTACAATTCCATATCAGTAGAGGTGTTTTAAGGCAGTTTGCCATATTATATGAATATTCATTAATCTCATTTGAATAAAATGCTATACAGCTGGCATATGTTCCATTCTTTACCCACGGAGAGGCAGAATGATGATAGCGGGAGTGTATGGAAGAAAGATTGACAGACACACACACACACACACACTAGAGAAGCAGTGTGTGCACTCACTGCCTTTGCGTTGGCGGTAGAGGAAGAAGGCCAGCGCCATTAGAAACAAAAGCAGTAGAATGGAGGAGCCCACCGTACCACCGGCGATAATTCCCACTGGAACAGTATCTGAAACAAACACAAGCGGAGAAGTGTAAGGGTAGAGGGACAGCTGCTGCCTCATTGTTACAGAAACCAGCACGGATCCTGTGTCGGTTAAGCATAAACCGTTTGTCCTAGCTTCATATTGAATCTCTGAAGGCTGCTTATATGTTGATAAGGCATGCAAGTCAGACAAGGGATAAAAAAGCTCTCTCTCTC
>NC_045744.1:28333347-28354662 GCF_008692095.1 Etheostoma spectabile
TCTCTCTCTCTCTCTCTCTCTCTCTCTCTCTCTCTCTCTCTCGAAGATGTTTTGGTAGGTTTTCTGAAGCTTGCAAAATCTGACAGCTGAAAGAAAAAGAGCCAGATAAGACCGACAGAGCATGAAGAAATCATTCTCTCAATGTAATGTGATATACCAAGTCCTCACAATCAAATGCGCAACCATCCAGAATGGACTAAAAAACACATCTTACTCAGGGACAGAAACGATACTTTGGGGATTTTTCATTGTCAACCAACACTGCTTTGTTTACACTAGGTGTTTCTTCTTAGGCCCGTCTTTTACAGACACTGCTACTTTTTAATGTATACGAAGAAGGATTTTCCTAAAAAAATGCACAGGCTTATACAAACGTGGTCCCTCTTAATCATCACCTTTGACCCACTAGGAGTGTAAGGCTGTGTCTATATCGGCAGATATAAACATATCTGATGAATTTTCATCTTATTTTGCTGCTTGGGACGTTTCCGGGCGCCAACCAGTCTCTGGGCCCAATTTGGGTGCCAATGACAGCGCACAGGGGGTGCAGCCCGTTCACATCAATGTCGCTGTGAGTTGTGCTGTGTCTCTCTGACACACAAACACACACACACACACACACACACACACACACACACACACACACACATACACATACACATACACATACACATACACATACACATACACACACACACACACATACAAATACACACACACACTAGCACAGAGTTGGTGTTTGTCTTCCCGTGGGCTATTCTGTTCTTGGATCATGGTTAAAACAATCCTATTAGCTATTTAAGGCAGAAGTGGTTAATAAAGCAGGCCGTGGCTCTGAGGGACACGTCTCAGTGGGATTGAACCACAAAGGTGCAAACAACAGGGAGATTTACCGATTTGTCAGGAGGATTACACAACCTGTCGTGTTATTTGTAATGCCGGCTCCTTTCCTAAAGACAGGAATCTTCAGACTTCACAAGAAGCACTTGATGTTTACTACACACACAAACACAGCGAAAAAATAATACATTCACAGAAAATCTGGCCATCCGGCACCAACCCGCAGAGTTGTGCGGAAAGTGTTGTTGTGTTTAGTTGTGCCTTAGAATATAACCACTGTGAAACAATCAGAAAATAAAGGTTTTATTGTTCTGTTTCAAGGCTTTGTTCTTGCTAGCACAGCTCCCTTCGTTCACTCTAGCAGTGGCGGTTATAGGAGGCCTCGACCCCCCTCCGGCCCTCCTAACTGTGGCATTGTTTTCATACATTTGAACCCCATCTTTATCACCAAAGACGGGATATATTTCATGTACAGTAATATATAAAATGTAGTAACACTGAATGAGTATGAATGAAGGAACTGAATGTATCATTAGTCTTTTGCAGAGCTAAACCTATAGAGGGTTGGTGATATGTAACACTTGTGCTTAATATATACTATATGTTACTGCCTTAATGTCATGTGGCCCTAGCCTGGCCCCTCAATTTGAAATGGTCTCAAACCTCCACTGCTCTCGAGCTCGCATAATCAGCGCTGCGCTCTCTCTTCCTGGCAGGCGAGGAAGGGCCAACTTCCAACGCTGTGTGTTTACAGACACTAATGGTGAAAAACTTCACAGGTTACCTAACCTTTCTTTTACTAAACCCCTAGGTACAGTGCAACAGTCTATATGACTAATATAATTTGTAACACAGTAATTCAAAGTGGTGGCATGATGTAAAGCACAGTTCCCAAGCAAGTGTTCTTGTTCAATACCTGTCTCCTCCAGGGTGATGATCATGGTGCCAGGTCCAAAGGAGTTCCAGGCGGTGCAGTTGTAGGGCGAGTGGAAGTCAGACTCCATCACGTTGTTGATGGTGAGGGTGGAGAGGACGGACCCGCCCTGAGATGGAGGCTTACTCTGCTCCACAGTGTATCTCTCCATCAGAGTGCCCTTCTCCTTCTCCCACACGTTCTCCTTCCACGCCCACACCTGAAACATTTCAGCATTACTTAGCTTAGCTGTTTCTTGATGACTGACATGTTGGTTTGGGAAGTTGACCAAATAACAGAGAGAAGGATGGCTATATACACCTAAATCAAGTTGAGCTGTTGCATACTGGATGTATTTAGTTGGGACTCCCTGCTGACTATCTCAGATTAACCAAGTTGGCATCCATTTTTAATTCTCTTTTCTAATTAATGTGTTTTTGTAGTATTATTTTCCTGTTTATTTACTCTTCTTTCATCTACCTATACATTGACTGTATTCTGAGAGTGTAAAAACTATAGCCTTATATTGTTTTTGACACGTCGTGGTCTTTCTTGTGAGATGTAAAGCATTCTGTAAATGTATTTAAAAGTGTTTTATAAGGTTATACTGTTTGAACACATATGTGATCAATGGTTACAGGCTACTAGAAAGCACTTTGTAGGCAAAACTTGTTCTCAAACTCACTCCGTGGATTGCAATAAAATGAAACTGGTAAAGCAGGTGTAGACCAATTTTGGATTCAGAAAAGATCAAAGGCTAGACTTAAACTTTTGCAAATCTTTAAATCTGTTTTTAACACAAATCAACACTGCATGAAAAGTCCTTCAAGCTGATAGGAGCGAGCGGGATGAAGACCAATTTCCAATATGTTTCATTTGTTTAATTGTTATCTAAACGCCACTCTTTACTGCTGCAATCACCGATTTCCCCTCAGGGATCAATAATGCTAATTTCACCTTATCTTATCTTATGTACTGTAGAATTAACTACAAAAGACTCAAATTCACACACACACACACACACACACACACACACACACACACACACACACACACACACACATAATCAAAGTGAACATTCAGGAAACAGGTGGGCCGATGTTGAAGAAAGGTTAAGAGAGACTTAAGCGAGTTTGGGGAGAAAATCTTTTAAGCCAAATACTTCCATACTTCTATACTTCTATTATATCTCATAACTTGCTGTATGCGTTTTTTTCCCTCCTGGTGCAGTATGTGCCAATTAAAGTTTGATAGCAACTTTCAGGCTAGGAAAGAAAGAAATTCCTCAAATAAGAAAGTAAAAAAACAGAAGACATTCTCTCAAACACACACAAACACACACACCACACACCACAACACACACACACACACACACACACACACACACACACACACCACACAACACACACACACACACACACACACAAGAGACAGTCACAGGGGCGCAGGTGTACATGAGCGATAAAAACCTGCAGGTTTTTCTACTTAAAATCTGCTGAAGTAGAAATTTGAGCGTATAAATATGGAACAAGGTGACATCAAATATACATAGAGCCATATGTTGGGCTAATGTACCTTTTACCTGGTTTTGAAAAAAATTGAGCAAGAATGTGATCAAGAGTGGGAGGGAGAAATTAAAAAAGACCCAAATCTTTTGCTTTTTTATTCTCTCCTTCTGACAATCTATAATGCGTCTTTTCTGTCTCACCAGTCTGCCTCGCAAAATCCATCACTTTCTTTCTTCTGTCCTCACAATATGTTGCACTACCTCCGTCTCTCTTTCTCAATCTCTCATTTTGCCTTTTTTCACACACACACACACACACACACACACACACACACACACACACACACACACACACACACACACACACACACGCACACACACGGCCTCACACTCCATATTTTATAAGTCCTTGTCTCTGCATTAAGCCGAGACTATAATGTCGTATCACATTATATGCTCTGAGCTCCCTGCCAGTGCAGTGGGGGGCTGAAGCTTCCTAAAAGCTCTGATTTCTGTCATGTCGGCATTGCACAATTGGATAATTGACGCTGAAAGGTACAGAACTTCTACTCTCCCTCCATCACTCTCCCTCTTATTTCAGTCTGCTTAGCCCCCCAAACAATTTCTCACTCATTCTAGCTTTTAAACCCAAATGTTTTCACTGGATTTATTCCCATTTTATGGCCTCTTTTTGTGTGATTTATGAGCAGTCTAGTATTTCCCTTTTTTTAAAGGTTTGTATCACATGCCATGAAGCTCATTTTGTAACTTATATGATATAAAGACACTTTACATTGAACTGTTGATTGATCAGCGGTTGAGCTCAGTAACTTTAAGAAAAGAGGACTGAAAAAACAGAGTGCGGGTATGGCACATACAGGAGGATATTCCATCATAGTTTGCTGCTGAGGCAATCAGGAATAGACGGGTACCACTTTGAAAGGGATCACTGAATTGGAACGATTTCGGCTGGTGGGTCCAATTCATACCAAACTCAAGATGGCATAGGCGCTGCACTGGCCCTTTAATGGTGCAGATAACAAGGTAACCATTACTACAAGTTCCACTAGAAGCTGTGTTCTCTTATCTGCTGCACTCACACATTCAGTACTCTGCGCCTCACCTTTTTATTTCAGCCAAACACTACAGCAGCTGTTTTTGATGAGTCACTCGAATACTCGTGACACATTTGGAGAACAGTGCCACTTGTGCCATCAGTTTAGCGCGTAACACGGGCAGAAGGGAGAACGCAGAAATCCTTTTTTTTCAGGGCGAACAAGGAGGCGTTGTGATTCTGTTTGAGGCGAAAACAATCTGAAAAAGGTCGAGCACCTCGGCAGCAGATTACAACTTCCAAGAATTGACTTACAATCTTATCAGGTGGGGGGGTGCTCGCGATGTAACACTTGATCTCTCCTCTCTGCCCCCTGACGGCGTACTGGACTGGGTCACTGGAGATGATGGGGGGGCCTGAGCGAGGGAGGCAGGAGGAAACAGAGATTAAGAGAGAGAGAGAGAGAAAGAGGTTGGGACGGAGAAAAGATACATTAGAGGATTACTACAACAAAGCACAAGGTTTGAGAAGTACACTTGCATACAACTTAACAAAAAAAAAATCAAAAAATCAACACCACATCTGCCCTTACTATAAGAACCATGGACCACCAGGGAGAAGATTTCATAAATTTAATACAAGTAAAAAGGACAACACTTCTCTCCGAAATGTAGTGGAGTAAAAGTAGAAAGTGGCATGCGGTCGCCTGCCAATTGGAAGGTTGGTGGTTCAGTCCCTGGTCTTGCAGTTCCATGTCGAAGTGTCCTTGGGCGAGACACTGAACCCCGAGTTTCCCCCCATGCTGCGCCATCGGATTGTAAATGTGTGTGTATGTTTATCTGATGAGCAGGTGGCACCTTGTACGGCAGCCTCAGCCACAGTGTTTGAACATGTGTGACTAGTGAATGGTTCCTGTACTATGTAGAGGCGCTTTGAGTAGTCGTTAAGACTAGAAAGAGCACTATATAAGAACAGTCCATTTACATTTACATGAAAAAAAGACTTAAGTAAAATACAAGTACCTCAACATTTGTACTTGAGTAAATGTGTGTAGTTAGTTACATTCCACCACTGAGCAATACAGACACATGCTGGATGTGCAGAATGATTCAAGTTAAACAAACCCATTATGAGGGTCCATGTGCTGTCAGTATTCCTGTTTGACACAGAAGCAGGGCTTTGCCATGCGTAGGATCAAGTAAAGCTAGGCCATATGGAAAAAAATCAAATATCATGATATTTTTGACCAAATGCATTGATGGCAATATTGCTGCGATATTGTATGGCTGTCAATTGGTGCTTTCACAAAGAATTAACACAATGAGAGTTGTCAAAAATATTCACCAATACTGTAGATATAATAACTGAGTGGGTAAAGGCAAACAATAGAACAACTAAAACAGTCTAGCATGTTCAGAAAATGACATCACTTTACTGTAAAACCAGGAAAAGACAACACTTGTGCCATATGCCAATTTTACCATATCCAAAATTTAAGATGATATCTAGCCACGTTTATCAATGTGGATATAAGTCACAATTCTGACTTTATTTTCAGAACTCAAATTCATTTTTTCACATCTGCCCTAAACCTCTTCCATAGTAATTAGATAGTAACAGACCGTTGACAGTGAGTGTAACCTCAGTCTCTCCCACTCCAATCCGCGGTACGATGGCCTTGCAGACGTATTGGCCTGCATCGGCCTGGCTCACCGACTTCAGATACAGCTGGTTGTTGTTGCTGAGCACCTGGACATAAAAACAGACAAACAAGTGTGCATGACAAGCGGGATAGAAGCATTGCGCGGTGGAGAGTAGATATAGACAGACGGGGGAGAAGAGATGTTTAACAGAGAGGGAGATCTATATTTAATTCATAAAACATGTTGATTCACTCAGTAAGCTCCATTAGTTCTTTCCTGGAGCTTTTTCTTAACTTGTTAGGCATGAATTAAAGATTTAAGATATGAAGACAGGGTCTCCTATCTTATTGTGTGCTTTACAACTGAGCAAACATTTATGAAGTCTAGACATTAATATACTGTGGTAGGGCTGCACATTATACAGTTTTTTTTTAAATTGGCATCGTGATATCAATTGGAGCAAAAAACACATCGCGAAAGATGCATTTTTTGTGGAAATTGAAAAAAGATATCAGTTGAAAGTTGTTCTTTTTCTTAGTACTGCTTTTAATGTTCAATGAAATTATTCAATTTGTTCAATAAAAGAAAGTTAGTAAGGATTTCCTTTCATTTGTTCTAAATTACACAGGCATTTTGACCGAATACAGAGCAGCAGAACTGAGAACACTTTAATATCTGTTTGCGTATCGCAGGTAATATTGTTATTGAATATTGCGTATTTCCTCTTATTGTGCAGCCCAATACTGTACGTGTAGGCTGAGATGGAGCTTTTCTGGAGGATTTGTCTGTGGTACTAGCATTAGGATTTACACCCATACTGTATGTCGTGCTCTGGCTTTCTCATTCTTCCTGCATACATTTAAATGTTTGACATATTAGTGGAATAAAAACTTAAATCCGCCATGAATATAAAATGTAAGGGTTCAAGCTCAAAGGTCAGGGAAAGATCTGATGGTTTGTTCTCACCATGCTGGAGCCCTTCTTGGTCCAGGTGAGGGTGAGTGGGGGGTTTCCAGACCACTTGCAGTTCAGAGTGACGTCAGAGTCCACATCCACAGTAACTGGCCTGGGCTCTACTACCAGTATCGGGCCAACTGAAAGTAAGACAGGAAGAAAATGAAAACCCCTGTGCGTAAATACATGTCAATGAAATACAGACTTGGTGATCACCAAGTGTTTAAAAAAACAAAAAGAATAGTTGAAGTATAAAAAAGATTACAAATATATTTTGCCCCCCAACTTTTTGTAGAAGTTACCAGAGTTGCGTCGGTTGCGTCAGACGGCCGCCCAGCAACAGTCAGGATGTGTCTGAGGTTTCTGCTTGATGTTGCTTTAAATGCTTGCTCTTGGGGGGTGGGTAATAGTTGGGTCTTAGTCCATTATAGAGTGTGGTCTAAACCCTACTCTATGTATAAACTGTCCTGAGATAACTCTTGTTAGGATTTGACACTGTAAATAAAATTTAAAAGATTGAACTTCTTTTTGGTGAATCTGTTTACGTTGCTGGCTGGAGAATATGACCTTTTATAATAGAGTAAGACATGTTTTAATACATTTTCCAATTTACTCATTTTTATATTTTAATTCTCTATAGATTAATGGGCATACTTTTTCTTATATTTTGAAAATTGAAAAAAAGGAGTTATTGTTAATGACAAAAAAGGTAAAAATTCTCTGATTCCTGCTTCTTAAATGTGAATATGACGTTTTATAGACCAATAAATTGCATTATTGAGAAAATAACTGACAGATTAATTGGCAATGGAAAGAATCGTTAGTGTCACATTGCCAGAACTTCCTTCACAGCGCTACGGAGGAGGGTCTGGCTAATCCACACATTATTCTGGGATGGGATAAAAACCACTCTGGTTTATTGGCATTTCTTTAAAGTTTAAAGAAATGCCAATAAACCAGAGTGGTTTTGTTTAGATTGGTTTAAAGTTTAAACCAATCAAAATCGTCTTGGGTGGTGCTAAGGGCCAAACAGAGTAACGGTGCCTCTGCAAAATAGACTCGGGAAGGAACTTGTTTTGATGGAAAGTGTTTACGTTCAAAAGTAGTTTTAGTCGTGCCACAGAAAACTCTAATTGGACAGATAGTCTAGCTAGCTGTCTGGATTTACCCTGCAGAGATCTGAGGAGCAGTTAACCATAGTCCTCAGAAATCCACTGGAGATTAGAACGCCAACACAAAGAAAATGGAAAGTGACCGACATCTGGCCGAAATCAAGGACATCTGGTGGAATTTCAGGCGGCACCTGAATAATCCCGGAAATTAAACATTGTTGATATAGACTACAGCCCTGTTGAGAATAAATGCCACAAGGCGTTGTGGAATTGATTGTGACAGACCTGAGAGAAGAGATTGTACAGTAAACATCTATTGCAAATGTATTTCATATTAACACTGTGATAGTAACAAAATAAATGCAGCGTGTAATATAGTGTCTTAAGCAGAGTCCCACTCAGCCAGCTCAGGAGGGTTTGCACCACAGAGTCTAAGTCATGTCTTAAGTCTTGTAGCTAGAGTCCACATATTTTGGATTCAGCAATTCTTTTATTTGGGCCTTGTTGTCTGAAGTTTTTAAAGCTTCTTATGAATGGCACAGCAGTTGCCAGTGCGGTCAACATGTTTATTGGCCTCTCTCACATGTGGCTGATCGCAGCAGAAACAATACAGATGACATGTTACGTAGGTAGATTATAGGTTACGCAGGGGGGGAATAACATCCTTCCTAAAAATAAATATTGTTTACATGTCCCCAATCTCGAATCCAAGTCAAATCTGAAGTCTTTTGGGGACCAGTCTTAAGTTATGTCTGAAGTCACTGTGTTTGCAACTCCGAGTCTCAAACTCGAGTCCCCATCTATCTCTGGTTTGCACTCTACTCACAGTGCACGTCCACCAGAATGCTGACGTTGGTGCTTCCCACGACGTTGAAAACCTGACAGGACACAGGTTCAGTGAAGAAGGAGTGATCTGCCGTGGTGACGAACACACTTTCCCTGGCCCCCTCCAGGAGCACGCCCCCTTTGGCCCACCTTGCATAGAAACACATCGCCATTTCAGCAGTTTCCAAGCTTCACAAATTATTGTTATGTTAGTTTGTCAGCATGAGATCTCAGAAGCATAATGCCTTTTTATAAATGTTTGGTGGTGATCCAAAAGTTAGATTTCCACTATTGGACAATGAGCATTTTTTACATAATCAAATAAAGCTATTAAACTAATATTTAAAAGCCTTGATGTCGAAACCTGAGGGAGAGCTATATTTCTTATCCTTTCTGTTACCCAGATATATAGCTCAAAACCCTACAACCATATTGCACATAAGATGACATTTTAATGCACACTCAATAGGCCTAGTGTCTGGCAGTGCTCCCACTCTGGGACCTCTGCCGAAGTCTCAAACCTCAGATTAAAACAACTGTTTAAGTCTAGCATTTAGCAATTTCAGTGCTTCTGTGCTGTCACTTAAGATTAAAGTCCGTGTTTAATTGTTTGACCATTCAATACTTTCTCCAATTCTGTTTCTGCAAGCAGTTATTACTATTTAGGATGGCCTCCATACGCTGGCTACAAGCAGATCGGAACAGATGAAAGAGAGATTTATTGGCATTTAACAGAATTGGATTATGGCTTGTGAGGCTGGACTGTAGGAATCAAATGAAACACTGTCCCTAAAAAAGATTGAGCATCATCAAGAGGTCCATCGCATCCTGAACTCGACATAGAGTGGCAACAATGATTTCAAAGGGAGTGGTAACATTTTGTTTGTTTGAATAGTAAATACTACTCCTTTTCAGTGTTACATTTGTAGTCTTAAAGTCTTAAAACATATTATGTTACTCATACTGCCCATTGCTGAAGCTCCTCTTCCTGAACCACTCTTATTAGTCAGCTGAGCCACTCTGTTGTGATTGGTCAACCACATTCAAACAAGCCAGGGCTGGCTGTGCAAATAAATGGGCAGCACATGTGAAAACCAGGGCTGGCTTTCTGAATCACATCCCTAATTGAGGAATCTCAAAGAGGAATGTGGACGTGGCATTTCAGTCAGTTGTGGAAAAGTGCGGTCCATGGGAGGGAAAACTCCATTGGCGTAAAATTAGTTTTTGTACTATTACATTGACAAAAAAGAATGGCAAAAGCATAATAGGGGCTCTTCAAAGTCAGCTGGGTTTTAAGGATACATTCAGAGGAAGTGTAATTCAGACCTGTAGCCGATAATGGGAGGGTTGCCAGTGGCCTGGCAGGTGAAGGTGACTCTCTCGCCCTCCAGGACGGAGCGAGGCTCAATGGACAGGGTCACTGTAGGAGGGTCTAAACACAGAGAGAGATACATAGTCAATGTAAAACTAAAGTTGAACTGAATGACTGATTTCCTACACAAATACAAATCACACAAATTGTACATTTCACCATTAACTATGTTATTTTAAAACCCTACTTTTCTACAGCCTTCTGTACGAACAGCACTGCATCAATATCTAGGTCCCTATCTTGCAAAATTATTATGGTGCATATCCGCCATCATAATGGCAATGCGCCAAAGTAAAGAGAATGGGATATGACTTTATTGTTATTGTTTTAGTGTTATGCCCAAAACACACCTGAGTAAAATCATTTTGAACCAATCGCCTGGCGCACAGATCCTTTTTTCAGCCGTCAAACCTGCAAAAGTGGATTTGGACCCTAAATGCACCTGCCCCTACTGTTACTGCAGTTATTCTCACAGTAATTACTAACTGCACTGGATTGGAAAAACACATAATCTTTTAGATTGAAAATTCAAACTACAGTTTCCCTGTGAGCAATCATTCCTTATTTCTTCAGGGACACGACTGAAATCCCTTGAAACACAAAAAGTATCAGGATTTCCAGATGTTGAAAAAAATCAACTTGCTCTACTTCTTTAGAGGAATATTGGCTCCAAAGTTGGTGACAAATCAATACAAACTGCTGAATCAAACCTGGCCAAGTAAGAGAATGGTGAAAAACAGGGGCTGTGAAAGTAGTTTTTAAATAATGATTACGTTCCAGGTGCAGCTAATTCAAATTATAGCGTTATTGATGTGCCTGCACAAAAACAGCCCAGTTATGGTCTTTATATCAAATTTGACGGCAAAACATTAGTTTCTTGTTTGCCATCTTATGGAAATAATGAGCAAAAATAGATATTACAATCGTTCTAACTCATGTGTTTTTTAGAAGAAACATTCGAACATCATGTTTGGCCAGTTTTGATAGCTCTTATGTGTATTGGATTGATCACATGACATGAAAAATGACAAGAGCCTTCTGTGTGCGCTCTCCCAGTCGTTTGTTTGCTTTCCTTTGTTTGCTGAACAGCCAATCACATGGATTGGCTGCTCAGCCGATGGCCATCAGCAAATCCAGTTTGAGACTCGGACTTGAGTCACACTAAAGTTGCCTACACAGTGACTTCAGCGGGAAAAAAAGAGAGGCAGACAAAGGCAGATGCGTGACATCACCAACACATTCTCACTCAAAAAGTGACGCCTGGTCAGGTGCCTTTGGCGTTCATTGACGCAAAAAGTCTCCTTTAGCGTCTTATTTAGCCACACTTGGTTGGGACTCTTCGCGTCACTTTTTGACGTTTAACTGACATGCGACACAAGAACGGCCGTGTTGTTTGACTCATCCACCACCCTAACCTACCTCCCTAAGCAGATTTTCTTTCACACTACTCGCGACCGTTGTCTCTCTTAATACTACGTCATCTTACAGTGCTGCAGTCGAGCTGTTGCTTTGTCTGACGCTGAGAGCCACTGATCATGTATCAGTATTTTACGAGTTGGGAGTGGGATCGGGTTGGACACACCGCACAAACTGGGGCCACGGTCGCTCAATGTCGGCCCAACCTGAACCGACGGCCGACATTCGCCTTGGTGTGTCAGGGCATTTACACTCTGACAGAGAAAAAGGGCAACCTACGGTGCACATTGAGGGTAACAGTGGCTCGTTTGCCCATGGGCACCGCCGGGTTGCTGGCCACACAGGTGAAATTGCAGCTGCTGTCTTTGTCGACTGGTATGATGTGCAAGTAGCTCCTGGTCGTCACCCTCTTCCTATCTGGTAGCACTTCCTGTTTGGCAAAGAAACAGAGAGAGGATGTTTTATGTAGAATTTGAAGAGGGGAGCAGACAGAAAAAGATCAAAGAAAAGGAGGAGGAGCACGGTGGATAGGGAAGGACGAAAAGGACAAAAAAAAGAGGATGGATCGGGAAATATCATGTGAGAAATAAAAGAGAAGAAGGGGAGGAGAAAGGAGAGAGACACAGCTAGGTTACTAATGGAGCCCAGAGAGATAAAGATATGGCATAACATGGGAATAGAAACACGAATCTGGAGGTAGAAATAAAACATTTCAGACATGGTGCAGGAAAGAAATATGAAGTTGAACTGAAAAAGTGCAAAGGACATAAATAATACATTGATACAGAAATCCCTGCAAGGACTTTATCACCATAATTTAGACATTTAATGTTGGTGCAGGAAAATATCTGTCTCTTAACGGTTCTTTCAATTATTGCAAGCAATTCAGTTTTACAAGGACACTTGACCTTGCAGTCAAAATGACAGCAAAATACCATGAAATATGAAAAGAAACACAGTGGTGCCAAAACATTTTACTGTTTAATTAGTTAAAACCACCATTTTTCTGCTCACTTTTGTATCATTTTCGTTTAACATAAATACATGTTTGGGTGTTGGAAGCAATTTGAAGAAGAGATCTTAAGCTTGATTTAAGCTTCTGTGGAGGCTCGACGCAGAGCTTTCTCCAAAGCCTACGTAAGTGGCCTGAAGTTTATTCTTGTGCATTGGTTTGTCAAGTTGTCATTTGTGTGTGTGTGTGTGTGTATGTGTGTGTGTGTGTGTGTGTGTGTGGTAGAGTGAGGGAGAAAATGAGACAGTGATAGCAATTAGCTTCGTAGCAAGTACTGACTCTAGAGTCATAGAAACAAAGTGTCTCCCCGGTTTTTTCTGACATATGTATATACTAGGAAAAGTTAAGCCTCCCCTTGATTTCATGTTGTTTATGGAGAAGGAGAACCAGGAAATGAGTCCACAATGAGTCCAGGAAATCAACCGTTTTTCAGCCCGGCATAGGCTTGTGTCTCTTACGTACGTAGCCCCGGTGTAGATTTAACGCCAAAGTATAAATCAAGCTTTGGGTTTTGAGAATTTGCATCGGGCATTGCTCAGTTTGACATTTTATAGATTACAGAAGAGGTTTTCTTTATTCATCTGAAAATAATAGATGGATGAATCAATAAGGAAAATAGTCTTGGTTGCAGCCCTAACACATGAGCAATAAGTCTTTTTTCTGCACAATAAGTACAGTACTATTCAGTGCTGTTGGATTCTGGAGGTGAGGTACTTTACAATGCAGCTACAAATTCTGTCAAGAAAATGTGTACAGCCTTCGCTGTAGTGCAAGTGTGTCCAGTAACACGGTAACATGAGAGCAACATGTAAAATGTATGAGCATGTGTGGGGGGCACGGAACTGGCTACAAGAAATATAAAAACATCTGTGTTTGAGTGTAAGTCAGTGTTTGCCGCTGCTTCTGTGTGCATATGTGTGTGTGTATGTACTGTATGTGTGTTTATGTGTGTGTGTGTAGGCATAATTTCATATTATAGTATATGGGAGTGTGATTAGTGTGGATGTGGGGAAAAAGAGTGCAGAATATACCACTGTGTCATTCAGCCCGGTTCCTGCCATGTTTATGCATGCGTGCGTGTGTGTGCATGTGTGGTAATTAGTATTGGATCTCAGCATGTTCCAAGTTTTGTTACGACTATAAAGTGTGGAAAGCGACTGATATCTAGGATGTGTGTTCTGTATCCACATGTGCGTCTCTTTTCTTGTGGTTGATGATGGGAATGCCAATTTTTTTGAAGAGGGAGAGTAATTATACACACATGAAGCTTAGCAAAATCAGAAAGACTCCATTTACTCATTCATTCTCTCTCTCTGCCTCTCTATGAAGATGGGATTAACATAAAAACTATTTACATAAACACATTTGAGGTTTTGAATCAGTATGTTAGTTGCTTTTGTGATTATGAAATTCACTGAAATACCACAACTATGTAACTACAGGATGTGGCCCAAGTGGGAATCAAATCTACGACCCAATAAAAGTACAAGTAACCACACAGGTATGATTCCAAACCTCATTGCCTTTTATTGAACTTTTAATCTGCTTAAATGGAGAGAAACCAAAGGCACGATTACTTTGATTCTTCCATATTGTCAATGTGCTCAAACACTTCATTCACAAATCAACTGAAATGTTAAACAGCTCATGAATATTGAGTGAGTAACAGTGTGTTCTGACTGAGGGTGGATGTCTGAACAAGCACATTTCAGGCCAAAAAAATTTCCTGAAATGGTAAATGAATGATAAAGGAGAGGTGTGACACTCTCCTGTCATGTTGTTGTTCATCACATAAACCTCACACTTTGGCCTTAAAAGAGAGTTGCACTTTTACTTCAACACATAAGCAAGTATGTCCACCAAATGAACCAGCATGCTATGTGTCGGCAATGTCGACTGTGGCATCATTGTGTAGCTGAGCCAGGGAGGGGGAATTTGGGCTTGCCAAATTATGTCAATTTTCAGTTTTGTGTGACTCATCTTGGTCCAAAAAGGCAGTTTTGTTTTACTAAATGTGATAGTATGATGTTGCAATGACTGCACTTTGTGTTTAAATTTCCTTTTGTTTGGCTGTTGTGCCTTTCGTCAAACAACAGAGCAGACATGGATTCTCCTCGTGAGTGTGTTAATTAGTGTGAAATGGTAAAAAGATACTGGCGATGCATTTTAGTGATGTTTGTTCCACTTTGATTTGCCTTCATGGAAAATACATTCTGCAGTAATTGTCTCCTCCAAGGTTTCAAGGCACACAACGCTTCTGCCCGCTGGTTAGCAGGCCAGAATCTGCAATCTGTGCGCATTCCAAAGCATTCCATAATAAAAACGGTCCCCATCTGCTGAGATGTTATCATTATGTCAACCAGGAACCAAGAGTCTCGTGCTGACTTTGCACTGAATTTCCCTAATGCTGGACTCCAGGGGTGATGTGCGTCCTGAGGCGTACACACTGTCATTATTTTGCCCACGGCAAATAACATCAACACAAACAAACATCAGATAGAGAGCGGCTGTTATTGAGGAGCAGTCTGCAGGTCCTTTATGAAGTAAAAATGTACACAATACTTCTTAGATGCAGAAGAAGTGCCCTTAGTATGCTTTTGAGATTATGCAGACCTTAATTTGGTGTAATTAGTCTCACATTGCCAGACCGTCCTCCACGGCGTTGCAAAGGAAGGTCAGGCTAGTCCACAGCTTTCTGGGATGGGAGAAAAACATGCTCTGGTTTTTTGGCATTTCTTTAAACCAATAACAATGGTCTTGGGTGGTGCTAAGCCCTGCACGAAGCATCAGTGACTCTGCAAAATAGCCTTGGGAAGGAACTTGTTTTGGTGGAACATGTTTACGTTACGTTAAAAAAAAAAACAGAAAACAGAAAACTCGCCAGCTGTCTGGATTTACCCTGCAGAGATCTGAGGAGCAGGTAACCATAGTCCTCAGAAATCCACTGGAGTTTAAAATGCCAACACAAAGACACAGGAAGGGGACGGACATCCAGCACCTGAGCAATCCCGGAAACATAACATTGTCAATATGGTGTAATAAACTCTTCATGGGTTTATGTGGTTGTATGTTGCATGACACGTTCCTGTGCTTGCTATTATCTGCATGTATGCATGGGTGTGTGTGAGTCACCGTTGACTGGTAGGCCCCCTCCACAGGGACTCCATTCTTGGTCCATTGGATGTGTGCTGCAGGCTTGGCCCCGCGGGTCACACAGGTCAGGTTGAATGGAGTCCCGGCCATCAGCAGGAGCTCCGGGGAGCCGTCCACCACCGGGTCCTCAGGGGGGACTGGAGGAATAGACACAAACCCAAGCTTTAAAAAATGACACATTAATGCAAGTGTGCACTCATGCTTATACAAGCAAACCTGTACATGTACAGTATAGTACGCACAGTGTAAATTAATCAACATTCTTTAGAAAAAAATAGTAGGCCATAATAGGCATCCTAAGGTAAAAACAACATAAAATACAAACCTATGTTTATATGATGAAAGTGACTTTTTTACCAGCCACTTTTTTTGCCTCCTATAGGTGAAAAACAGGAATTGTTGTGTCTCTATGATCCTATCCTGTCCTATTCAAGGTAGCCTATGGTAATGGACACTGCTCTAGGACTAGTAGGGGGGCCCGCCTTGATAATCCAGGATAAAGGCATAATTTCCTATCCTGGGCTAGGACACACATTCATACGGTTTGATAAAGTACTTGTTGGACTTTAACTTATCGTTGCACTTTGAATAATGTAGCTGTCCTCAATTTAGGTCATCCTGTATATCTCATCTGTGGTTTTTAGTAGCCCCGCCCCCTGCAGCAAGCCAAAATAGCAGCAACTCTCAGCGACTTTATAGTGAAAAAACGTTACAGTGTACATTGATGTTAAAATATATACATGTTGGTAGGATGTCTTTCGCTGTACGTTTTGTTGGTAAATGTGAGATCTGTGAGTCACACACGTCTTGTCTTCATATCAGAAACACGGAAAGGAACTTGACCCGTTCTTGCTCCCTCTTGGTCAGTGGCTGCTGGGATTTTCGCGAGTAATGAAGATGCGATAGGGGGCCCTGGCTGTCAATCAATGTCTTTCAGTGATGCGGGCCTCTGATTGGACCAGGCACGTAAGCAACTGCATACCCTGCTTACCGATAGTTACAGGTCTGAATCATTCATTTCTCATTGGCTACCTGCCAATGTGGCAGGTAGATTGACAGTGTTACCAACCAATTGCAAAATTCACCCACATTTGGCAGGTGTTTGGGTGTTAATTCCAAGAGCTGGATGTGAAAGATAATCATTGAGAAAAAGTTTACCTTGGCTCCTTCAGTTGATAGGAAGATTCTGATTTACCTAACATTTGATAAACCCTAAAACAAGCAAGGCTGTGTTACTTTAAAGTTCACATTTACAGCACATGGTTTTCTACATACAACAGCATGGGGTTTTCAACATACAATCATGGGGCTTTCAACATACAACAGCATGTGGTTTTCAACATACAACAGCATGTGGTTTTCAACATACAACAGCAAAATGTAATGTTAAACTGCTCTTCTCTTTGAAGAATTAGGACAAAGTTTACACCATGTTAATATCCAAATCTGCTGTACAGCATTTTACTCAGGAGGTTTGAACTGTTTGACTCTTTGCTCTTCGTGTGATTTCTATATCCCTCCTCTTGTTTTTCTTCCACATTTCATTCCTTCTGTCCATTGCACAATTAAAAGCAACTTCCTGCTAAATTTTAGGCTATGGCTAACGTTAAGATGCCCAAGGTAACTAGTCTGATGGCAGTGGTGGAAGAAGTATTCGGATCCTTTACTTAAGTAAAAGTATCCAAGTATCATCAGGAAATTATCCTTAAAGTATTTAAAGTAAAAGTAGTCAATGCAGAAAAATCCTCACATTTAAGAAACAGGAAATGATTCAAACCGTTGTGTCAAGTGTTTAATCTGCTAATTATTTTATCTGGACTTTATCAGGCCGTTATATTGTTGGGTAGTTTAGTAAAACTACCTCAAATTTGTACTTAAGTACAGTACTAGAGTAAATGTACTTAGTTACATTTCACCACTGGATACAGTAAATGCCTTGCTCAAGAGCCACGTAACACTGGCTGTTTATGGTGTTTTTCCTTAACTTTCTCCATCTTTACCAAAATCTGTGAGCTGGAGCTTTCTGTTGTTATATTGGCAGTTTCTGTTTCCCACACCAAAAAAACTCATTGATTTTGGAAGCTGATTGAAACACAGATAATCCAAAGTTTTATTGCAAGGATGACACATCAAACATAGTCAATAGTATAGAGTCAGTTAAACCAGGTGTTAACATGTGTGCATCTAAACTCATAATGCCCTTTTAACCACACTGCTCATCTTTTGAGCTCCTGTAAAGTTGTTTTTTTCTTCCTACTCATTTTTCATGTGACTCAGTTACTGGAATTTTGAAAGATGTGTTTGCTGAGGTGTGTGCACCTGTACTCAAACTAATTCTCCTCTGGCTAGTCCACACAGCATTCTAAGATGGGAGTAAAACGTGCTCTGGTTCATTGGCATTTCTTTGAACCAATTCCAATCATCTTGGGCAGTGCTAATAGCCTCGGGAAGGAACTTGTTTTGACGGAAGATGTACGTTCAAAGGTTGTTTTAGTTGTGTAACAAAAAACTCTGATTGGACAGATAGTCTAGCTAGCTGTCTGGATTTACCCTGCAGAGATCTGAAGAGCAGTTAACCATAGTCCTCAGAAATCCACAGGAGTTTAGAACGCCAACACAAAGGAAGCGAAAAGTGAACAATCCTGGTAGTGGAACATCGTAGGTATAGATTAATCTAAACTAAGGGTGCCTCTAATTGTGAAGCTCTTTCTCTTTGTTTGATTTGATAATCGTTTCTGCTCTCCTTGGAATGGAAATGTCTGTGGTGGTTCAAAAGAAAAAATGTATCCAAACCATTACCACAGTATCTGCACTTACTGAGTACATTGAGTTTGGCCCTCCTGGAGCGCAGGGCAGCCTCTGTGGCCTGACACTCGTACAGAGAGTCATCAGACAGCTCCGCGTTGGAGATCTCCAGGTTGTACTGGCCGATGTCCAGAGCCCGCAGAACACGGTACCTAGGCCAGGCTGCAGGAGACACACACACACACACACAAACACAGACAAATACATACACACCAGGTTACAGTTAAATAGTTGGAGAGACATCCAGCAACCCTGCGGTGCCCTGCTACACCATGAACTACTACAACTACTATTTCTAGTTATAGTTCCATTATCTTTATTGTGACTATTATTGCCATTGTTCATCACACCCCCAACCGGCAATAGGCAGATTCCGCCTTCCAAGAGCCTGGGTCTGTCTGAGGTTTCTTCGAGTTTTCCTAGCCACTGTCGCACTAAATGCTTTCTCTTGGGGGAATTACAAGAATTTTGGGTCTTTGTAAATTGTAGAGTGTGGTCTAGACCTACTCTACCTGTAAAGTGTCACGAGATAACTCTTGTTATGATTTGATACTATACATAAAATTGAAGAGAATTGAGTTGAATTGAACACTCACTTTGTGATTCATGCACTTGATAGAGTTTCTGTTTCTGTTCCACTGTGAGTCATGCATGTTTTTTTGCAGGTCAAAAAAGCTTGACGAGTTAAGAAAATTAACTTTGGAAATGTAATTTTAAAAAAAAACGGTTCCACCAGTGAAACATGACCTAGTGTTTTAGAGATTATTGCCTGCATGAAGAAAGAGGTTCATTACACGCTGCAATTCCTGTCATGAGTCATCTGCACTGCCTTTACAGATTACCTAAGGATAATATCACCTTTATTTTAGAAACACTGAGTGACACGTTTCAGGGAGTCATAATGAAACACTGGAAGAAAACTTATTATTTCTATCCGCTCATCTCGAAAACTAGACTAAAAGTTAAACTCACAGGGGAAAGAAAGCTATATATACTATATATATATATTATATTACAGTCCCTGACAAAAGTCTTGTCGCTTGTGTACAAATTGACCTGAAGTGCCGCTGAAATTTATTTCTAATCAAGATTTATTTACAAGAAATGGCTCATTTTAATCCCAACAGCTTTTGTAATAATGTTTCAGTGCAAAAAGAAACTGTCAAAAGTTTCTATATTCACAGCTTGGTAAAGCCCTTGAGTCAATTTTTCCAAAGACTAAGGTGTGTCGCCTTGTCATATGAGCTTCACCTGTACTAATAATGATCAATCAGGTCTCAGGTGTGTATAAAACAACCCCAGTACACTAGACCTTCACTCAACTGCAACTAGACATCTGCAAACATGCCTAAGATTCACCCTGAGACTAAAGTTTTGATTATCAAGAGGCTAAGACCAGATCCACTGCGATGTGGCAGACACCTTCAATGTGCTCAGCGTCAAGTACAGAGGATAAAAAAACATTTGAAGACACTGGAGTGTTTTTGACAAGCCCAGTCAGGCGACCCCGCAAGACAACTGCTCGAGAGGACCGTTTGTTGGCTCGAAAATCCAAGGCCAGCCCATTTTCCACTGCAGCAGAGCTCCACCAGACCTGGTCCCCTGAAGTCCCTGTGTCAACCAGAACAGTTTGTGGTTCTGTCTCGAAATGGCCTCCATGGTCGAATCAGTGCCCAGAAGCCAGCACTAAACAAAAACAATTGAAAAACTGTGTGGCATTTGCCAAGGCCCACAGCCTGCAAAGGATGGACGCTGGAGAAGTGGAAGAAGTGGATTTTTCAGATGAATCTTCTGTTGAATTACCCCACAGTTTGCCGCAAATATTGCAGGAGACCTACTGGAGCCCGCATGGATCCAAGATTCACCCGAAAACAGTGAAGTTTGGTAGCGGAAAAATCATGGTCTGGGGTTACATCCAGTATGGGGGTGTGCAAGAGATCTACAGGGTGGAAGGCAACATCAATAGTCTCAAATACCAAGAAATCTTAGCTACTTCTTATACTCCAAACTATAAAAAAGGCCAAATTCTCCAGCAGGATGGGGCTCCATCGCATACTTCCATCTCCACTTCAAAGTTCCTCAAGGCGAAGAAGATCAAGATGCTCCAGGATTGGCCGGCCCAGTCACCAGACATGAACATCATTGAGCATATGTGGGGTAGGATGAAAGAGGAAGCATGGAAGACCAAACCAAAGAATATTGATGTACTCTGGGAGGCATGCAAGACTGCTTTCCTAGCTATTCCTGATGACTTCACCATACATTGTATGAATCCTTGCCAAACCGCATGGATGCAGTCCTTCAAGCTCATGGAAGTCATACAAGATATCAAATTTGAATCTCACAGCACCACTATTTAATTTGCTGACATATTTTAGTATTTGTAGTAAATTTGTTCAATTTATGTATGGGCGACAAAACTTTTGTCTTGCCAAAATTTGACCTTTCTGTCTTGTTTAAATAATAAATCTTTTTTTAGTGAAACTAATTTATTTCAGTGCATTGAACATCATTTGGGAGGGTTTCAGCTTTTCATATGAGCTATTTCTTACACCAATTGATTAATTAAAAGTCAGGTTAATAGCAGGTGTTTCTACAAAATAGATAAGCGACAAGACTTTTGTCAGGGACTGTATATATATATTTATATATATATATTTATATATACAGTACAAGCCAAAGGTTTGGACACACCTTTTCATTGAATGC
>NC_045744.1:28354672-28354804 GCF_008692095.1 Etheostoma spectabile
TTTTCATGACTATTTACATTGTAGATTCTCACTGAAGGCATCAAACCTATGAATGAACACATGTGGAATTATGTAATTAACAAAAAATTGTAAACTAACTCTTAAATAGGTCTTATATTTTAGATTCCTCAA
>NC_045744.1:28354814-28354903 GCF_008692095.1 Etheostoma spectabile
CTTTGCTTTTTTGATAGCGCTGCAAACCCTTGGTGTTTTCTCAATGAGCTTCATGAGGTAGTCCCCTGAAATGGTTTTCACTTCACAGG
>NC_045744.1:28354913-28355210 GCF_008692095.1 Etheostoma spectabile
CAGGGTTAATTAGTGGAATTTCTTGCATTAATAATGGGGTTGGGACCATGAAATGTGTTGTGCAGAAGTCAGGTTGATACACAGCCGACAGCCCTATAGGACAACTGTTAGAATTCATTATATGGTAAAAACCAATCAGCTAAGTAAAGAGAAACAAGTGTCCATCAGTACTTTAAGAAATGAAGGTCAGTTGGTCCGGAAAATTGCAAAACATTTGAATGTGTCCCCAAGTGCGGTCTCAAAAACCATCAAGCGCTGCAACAAAACTGGCTCACATGAGGACCGCCCCAGGAAAGG
>NC_045744.1:28355227-28355429 GCF_008692095.1 Etheostoma spectabile
CTGCTGTTCATCCAAGTCACCAGCCTCAGAAAATGCAAAATAACAGCATCTCAAATTAGAGACCAGATGAATACCAACACAGAGTTTTAGCAGTAGACACATCTCAAGAACAACTGTTAAGAGGAGACTGCGCAAATCAGGCCTTCATGGTCAAATGGAATCTAGGAAACCACTGCTAAGGAGAGGCAACAAGCAGAAGAGA